>NW_027464669.1:0-300000 GCF_043290135.1 Rhipicephalus microplus
AGATCCCGGCCACCGAATGCTCTATCGGCTCTGACAGCGAGAGACAGGCCCTCGAAGACTTCTTTCGAAGTATTGTTCGGGATGAACTGCGACAGCTTCAGGCAGTCGGATCCCATCAACCTGTGTCAGCCCTCGTGGATGTAATCAGACAAGAAGTCCAGCAGCATGTCACACCCTTGACCCCAATCGCACCACCGATTCCTGAGGCGCCAGTCCTGACATACGCAGAGGCATTGCGATCTCCTGCGCCACCGGCTACAGATCCTGCTATGCGGCCCAGGTACCAGGCTATGCAGTCATTCCACGCCACTGCTTCGAGCCCACCTCTCGGCTCAAGGTTCCCGAGCACACACACCTATCTGCCCACTACCTCAAGACAAAGTGATAGCAAGGCGAGCACGTGGCGCACCTCGGATAACCGTCCACTCTGCAATCACTGCGGCGAAGCGGGTCACGTATATAGGAACGGTAAATACCGGCAACTAGGTCTCCGCGGCTTCCATCCTGATGCTCGATGCCCGCGCTACGGTGAGCACCCCCGCGAAATCGAAGCCTATCTCACGGGCCAGCGAACACCTTCGGCTGTTCAGCACCACCAGTCGAGGTCACCGTCGCCTCGCCGGTCTACGTCACCCAGTTTGCCCTCATCGTCTTCCGCTCCTGTCAGGAGCCAGTCACCAAGTCTCCCCAGGGGAAACTAGGAACGGCGACTTCTGGGGGTGAAGTCGCGGCCCGGCGAACTGTAAAAGACCCTCATTCGACGCAACGACCAGACGAGGACCATTCCGGTTTTGCAGTGTTCTCTGACAGAAAAAAGATCATTTCTGCCGAAATCGGCTTCTTCGTCGACAATCATGCTGTCAACGCCCTCGTCAACACCGGTGCCGACTATTCCGTGATGAGCGCCATCTTGGCATCTGAACTCAGGAAGGTTACACACCATGACAAGGACCCTAGTTGCGCACGGCAGGGGGCCATCTGGTGATGCCTACCGGTATGTGCACGGCACGCATTTGTATACGTACGTCGAGATTTGCGGGCTCTTTCCTCTTATTGCGCGTGTGCTCTCGACCAGACATTCAAGGAATGGACTTCCTTCGTGATTACGGTGCCGTCATCTACCTGCGTGAATTACTTGTGTCGTTCGAGGATTCTGTTTGCGCTGCAACTGACAATACACATTTCCGGAAAAGAGGGCTCCGTGTTACCGATGATTCTCTGACTCTCCCACCTCGAAGCAGCCTCTTTCTCGAAGTAGAATTGGGACAGGACATGTCTGACGCGGTAATTGCAGAGGCCAATTTGTCTCTCCTTATATCACGTCAAATCTGCATTGCCCGAGGAATCATTCAGCCTAGCAATAGGCATATTCACCTGCTGGTCACGAACTTCAGCGACGAATATCGCTACCTAACGAGACACACTCCCATTGCATATTGCGAAGAACTTGCTGATGCCGATGGTTCGCCCACGTTAGCTTTATTTTCATCGAATGGCCAACCTGACGAGGCCTTAGCGAGCACTCTCGACGTAAACGAGAGGCAACCTTCGGCTCAACGAGAAAGCCTTTTGCGTTTACTCGGCTCATTTCAAGACTGCTTTGCTACTACGTCAAAGGTTGAACAGACACCACTTGCTCAGCACCGTATCATCACAGAATCCACCGAGAGACCCCTCCGACAACACGCTTATAGGGTGTCGCAAAAATAGCAAGACGCTATATGTGACCAAGTCCAGCAGATGCTTCAGGACGACGTCATCCAGCCATCAACCAGTCCCCGGGCTTCGCCAGTTGTGCTAGTAAAGAAGAAGGACGGTACGTTGCGTTTTTGCGTTGGTTACCGTAAACTAAACAAGGTCACCAAAAAGGACGTTTATCCTCTACCCCGGATAGATGGCTCGTTGGACCGCATACACAACGCTAAACATTTTTCGTCCATATGTTTACGTAGCGGCTACTGGCAAATCACAGTGGATGAGCGCGACCACGAAAAGACGGCGTCCATTACTCCCGACGGCCTGTACGAGTTTAAAGTGTTGCCTTTCGGTCTATGCTCAGCGCCAGCTACTTTCCAAATAATGAGGGACACGGTTCTCACAGGGCTCAAATGGCAATCATGCCTTGTTTACCTTGATGACGTCGTGGTTCTTGCAGACATGTTTGAACAACACGTCCAACGCCTTCATGCACTACTTCAGGCAATCAGAACAGCGGGGCTTTCTCTCAAACCCAAGAAATGTCATTTAGGATATGAAGAACTGAAGTTCCTTGGTCACGTTTTGAGCCACGCCGGCATCCGCCCAGATCCGAAAAAAAACCTATGCTGTTGCCGCCTTTCCCGTGCCCACAAATAAGCGCGACCTACGCCGATTTCTGGGGCTCTGTTCGTATTACAGGCGCTTTGTCAAAAACTTTTCGAAGATTGCTGAACTCTTCAAGAAGCTTACAAAAGACGGTGTCTCGTTTGTTTAGGGTCCCGATCAGTGTCATGCGTTCAACACCCACCGAAACCTCCTCCAGGCTCCACCTGTACTGGGTCATTTTGACGAAAGCACTGACACAGAAATACGCATTGATGCCAGCAATATTGGACTAGGAGCGGTATTAGTTCAGTGGCATAATGCCGTAGAGCGCGTGATCGTTTATGAAAGCAGAACGTTATCCCCAGCGGAGAAAAACTATTCTGCAACCGAGAAGGAATGCCTTGTTGTTGTCTGGGCTATAACAAAGTTCCGCCCGTACTTGTATGGCCGCCCATTCAGGGTAGGTAGCGAAGATCATTCCCTTTGTTGGCTCGCAAATCTCAAAGATCCCTCAGGTCGTCTAGCATGATGGAGCCTTCGGCTACAAGATTTCGATGTCACCATCGTCCACAAATCTGGGCGGAAACACACCGACGCCGACTGTCTCTCACGTGCATCGGTCGAAATAGCCAACACTGACCTTGAAGACAACGACACTTTTCTTTCTGCCGTATCAGCAACAAGCTTGGCTGAGCAAAAGCGTCACGACTCGGAGCTAATTCCGCTCATTGAATACCTGGAAGGACGCAATTCCCATCCTCCTCGAAGCTTTGCACGCTCGCTATCCTCTTTCTGTTTCCGCGATGAAGCGCTTTACAAAGAGAACTTTCATCCTACACAAGCCACGTACCTGCTTGTTGCGCCAACTACGCTTCGTGATGACATTTTAGGTGCATATCATGATTAACCATCGTCTGAACACGTCGGCTATACGCGCACGCTGCAACGGATTCAACGCTCCTACTACTGGCCACGTCTCGCAAAGACTGTGAAGCACTACGTTCGCGCATGTCGCGACTGTCAGCGACGTAAGATTCCACTTTTATGACCAGCGGGACTACTGCAACAACTAGGCCCACCAAAAGCGCCTTTTCATCAGATTGGCATGAACTTTCTGGGGTCATTCCCTAAGTCTTCGTGTAGAAACCGGTAGATTGTGGTCGCTACCGACTACTTAACACGCTACTGTGAAACCGAGGAGCTTCCAAAAGCAACCGCAGCAGATGTCGCCCAATTTTTTTGTGAAGAGCATCGTGTTACGTCACGGTGCTCCAGCTGTCGTCATAACTGATCGTGGGACAGCTCTCACCGCAGAGAGGCTGAAGGAAGTCTTGCGATTAAGTGGCACGGATTATCGTAAAACAACGGCTTACCACCCGCAAGCAAACCGGCTGACTGAACGACTCAATGAGACAATTGCAGACATGCTGTCAATGTATGTGGGCATCAATCAAAAGAACTGGGACGCCATACTTCCCTGCGTAACTTTTGCGTATAACACTGGTGTTCAAGAAAGCGCCGGTTTCATACCTTTTCGCTTAGTCCATGGTGGCAAGGTCACGACGATGCTCGACTCCATGCTCCTGCCCCACAACTTAAGAATATACCGCACTGACGCCACCAAATTCGCGCAGTGTGCAGAAGAGGCCCGTCAAAGTGCTCGTCACCGTATTCAACATCACGAAACCGCAGACGCGCGCCGCTACAATCTTCGTCACCGTAAAGTTATTTTCAAGCCCGGTGATGAAGTCTGGGTGTGCACCCCTATCCGACAACGTGGCCGTTCAGAAAAGCTTCTTCGCCGCTACTTCAGCCCTTACAAGGTCGTGCGACGTCTCAGCGACGTCACATACGAGGTTCTTCCAGAAGGCACTTCGAGACGTTCCCCTTTCACGCCACGAACTGAAGTCGTTCGAGTTTCACGGTTCAAACCATACTTTTCCCGCTGTGAATCGCCAGTGAGTGACTGACTTTATTCGTCTCTCCCGTATATTCTTTCCTATTTTCCTTATTTCTCATTTAATTCTTGGCTCCTCAACCAACTATGTTATTCCGCCTTACGCCATTCATTTTGCTTGCATGGTAACTTTCATCTCATTTTCTTTTTTTTGCCTTCATGTACAGCATCGAGACGATGCTTCTTGGAAAAGGGGGTAATTCCACCATTGATGAACTAGCCGCTGTGGCTCATATCCGTTTTGGGTGACGAAGAGGAAGAGAACAATTTCGTTGCTCGGGTTCAGGTGAACTCCTGGCTGCAGGTCTTGTTTTTGCTCGCGACAATATTATGTTTTGAAATTCGCCCGAAACACAAGTGAAGTTGTTTCTTGACACCATCAACCAAGCTTGGGAAACAGGCAATATACCGGCAAAGTGCGAATTAGCCACTGCATTCTCTATTCCCAAGACCAATAGGGCACCAAACAAAATTGAGAATCTTCGCGTGACTTCACTGACATCCTGTCCAGGTAAACCTATGGAGTCCTTCGCGCTAACGAGACTACTCTGGCAGCAAGACAGAGCCTGTCTGGTTGACCAACGCGTCATTGGTTTCAAAAAACACGTCTACGCAAGATGCAATGCTTGCTTTGCTGGATGTGTGCACCGTGCACAGGATCTCTCAACTGCGCGCTGTACACCCCCTTGATATTAAGGGGGTGTTTGACCCCCTTGATATTAAGGGGGTGTTTGACCACTTCACCCAAGCAGCTGTTCTTGAGAGCCTCAGGGTGACCCGACCGGGGCAGAGGCTATACAACTACGTAAAAAGATTCTTACCAACAGCACAGTCACCGTGCTCATAAACAAAGTAAAAGAACGCATGCGGTACCTCCAACGCGACGTTCTGCGAAGGTTATCTCTGTCACTGACCCTTTTATCCCTCACTCTCAATGGTCTGACGCGAAACCTCAGGCCTATACCAGACCTTCAGTTCAATATATGCGGGTGACATCACCCTCTGGGCCAGTAGGGGCTCTCCATCAAAAATACAACACACGCTACAATCGGCTGTTGGCACGACTAGTTGATACCTTGAAGGAAAACGGCTCACTCAATCAAGTGTCAAATCTGAGTTTATCGTCGTCACAATCGAGAAGATTGCAAAAGCTCAAGAAGACTGGGAACTCGCTACACTATCCGTACAGAATGAACCTATTTCCAGAAAGCTCTACATTGGATTGCTGGGCTTCTGGTTGCGAGATGAACGCAGGTCAAAGCAGTCGCGCAGAGATACAACACAACAGTTGCCGCAAGTACACCGTCTTTTCAAACGCACGACGCGAAAGTTGAGAGTGATCAACGAACACGAACTCATGCGCAAGACTAGCTTTAGTCATTCCTTGCATCATGTATCAATATCCACATATTTAAATCACCAAGACAAAAAATTGAACCTCTAAATCTTGCTTGGTCAGATTTCTCGCACAATATTTTTGCTCAAATTCACCGCGAAGCACAACGCACGCGCCTCAAACATTCCGCACAAGGATACGCTCTGCTTCGTGAATTAAGCTACGACATAACTGAAACTCAAACTCAAACATATCTACACCTGTTAACCCGATCCCCATGGGCGACACCCGACCAGATCACTATCGAACCTGTACCGCAGCACATGGATCGAGATACCCAAACATGGCGACGTGAATCACGAGTCGAACATTTCGAAGAGACCACAGGTGAGTGGATCTTTTACACAGAAACATCTCCGTCTCATACCGTTGAGGGCACTCGAACGAGAATAGCTTCCGATGGACTACCAATATCAAGGCTCTTCCATTACAACAATAAAACGCAATGCATTGCAGATATCAGGGCCATAGTAGAACCAGTTACGATGCCCAGGTGGAATGCCCATAATTTACTGGCCCGCACAGTTTGCCAAACAACCTGTCGAGCCCTTGCAACAGGTGATATTCCAGACGCACATTACATCAAACTTACGAAGCACTTAGCTGAGCACACTTCATTACATGTTCGTATACAGTGGATACATGGTCCCTCGGGGATCAGAGGGAACGAAGTGGCACATGCCATGCCCTGTGTAATTCTTCCAGGCCTTCCTCTGTAGTGACCGCATTTAGTGAAGAACACCGAATTACTTGCTATGGCACATTTTTACAGGCACGAACGATTAGATGAGATGCGCAGCAAGTACAGGGTTTATCTCGGTCCTCCTCACTCCATGACGAGACGTAAAGATGCCCTTATAAGGCATGCCCAACCTCACTCTTTCATTACGCCTGGAATTCAGCCTAAAATACAAGGCAAGGACAAGTCTCTTGCTTGCATGGCCTGTGGGACATTCCCGGATAACACTCACGTTCTCTAGGACTGTCCGGGTAATTGCACCGCCATGGGTGAGAGCCTCAAGCACATACCTATAAACCTAAGAACTACGACCCTGTAGGAATGATAAGTGGACTCACCCCAGATGCCATGAAGACTCTGATTCAGCATTTGTAACTTCTAGGCCAGTCTGCTCGATAGACTTTTTTAGTTAACCTTGTTTTATTTTTGAAAAAAGCTGTTCTCGCTCTGTACCTTTTGCATTGTACTAGTCTTTCAACGTTAGACCACGTGAAATGTCCGTGTCTTTTTTGGCCGGATGCAGCTTAGTGCACCAGAAAGTAAAACACTGGGAGTGTACTACATATGTAGGTACGTGCGCAGACTTTTTTCGCCCATTCGCCATGTTTTCGTGAACTTCAGATAATGTTCTTACAAAAAACTTCAATGTATAAGTGTTAGCATCAGAGAGGTATTAAAAGCCAATGACACGAATCAGTCTGTCATGAGAGATTATGATGCTATCTTCTCTCCAATATCTAAACTTTATTCTGTGATTTTCAATCTCATAAGCCTACTATGAGCGCGCCAACAGACGCCAGTCACTTTGGTTGCATCTCGTGCCTAAGCTCCCACTTAGCGTAGCATCGCCACGCTAGCAAAACGCCCAGAGTTCTAAGCGTGTCCTCTGATACAAGAGAAGAGATGTACGCATCGCGTTCCTCTTTGATCCTGTAAGTTGCTCAATATGGTGGTGTAGTGGTAAAGAACATTTATTCAAACTATTCATTGCGAAGCACTTCTGATCTATCTATCTATCTACCTATCTATCTTTCAATATAAATATATATAAATAAATAAATGAATATATATATATATATATATATATATATATATATATATATATATATATATATATATATATATATATATATATATATATATATATATATATATATATATATATATATATATATATATATATATATATATATATATATATATGCGTACGTTTGCGTGCCCTAATGGTCACCCCCTTAACTTGTCGTGAACCGATATTGGCATGGGAGGGTAAGGTGGTCTATCGAATATGATGCGCTGGTAAAGGCATGGATGATGTCGCAATGCCGTCGCCTACATCGTCAAACAGTTCTCGCCAGGCAGGGGAACATACCCACGGGTGGGAATCTGCCGACTATGCGGGTAGCGGCAGAATGCCAGGGTAGCCGCCGCTACTATGCGGGTAGCGGCAGATGTGCCACCGGTGATTCGCACTTATCTAACTAAGGGAGGAGGGATAAACAACAAGAAGGAAGGCAGGGAGGTTAACCAGGCACATGCCCAGTATGCTACCCTACGCTGGGGGAATGGGAAGGGGCCATAAAGATGAGAGAGAGAGGAAAGAGAAGAGGAAGATAGAAAGAAAAAACAAAAAAGGAGGGTTGCTAGTCAATCAGCTGGTGCGTATGCAGCGGTGGCACTACACAAAAGTTAAAGGTGGTCACGTAGGCCTGTAGTCCTCAAAAAGCACAACACAGCTTTGACTGCTTTTTTAGCCGATGAAAGGCGATGACGGTGTTCCAGTAGCATCTGCACAGAGGGTGGCTAATCGTCAAATTCTCGCAATGCATCCGAAAGCTTCTGTTTTTCAGAGGCAAATCGAGGGCAATGGCATATCAGATGGTCGATGTCTTCTTTGGTGCTGCAGACGTCGCATTCCGCATTGTCGGTCAATTCGATGAGGCTTCTATATGCTTTTGTGAAGGCAACCTCCAACCAAAGGTGACAAAGAAGTGAAGCTTCACGTCGACGAAGTCCGGATGGAGGTCGAAGTTCCAGTCGAGGGTTTATTAAGTATAGTCTCGTATGTCTTTTGCTTGGGGTGTTCCACTCCTGCAAACTCAGACTACGTGCCAGTTGACGAAGTTGCTTTGCAGCGTCAGTCCTTGACAAAGGAATCGGAAGGGTGTGCTTTTCTTGATGTGATGTGCGAGCCGCGTTGTCCGCAGAATCATTGCCACTGATCCCACAATGGCCGGGAAGCCACTGAAACTTGACCCCGTGGCCGGTTTCTGTGACGTGGTGAACAAGCTTGACAACTTCGCAAGTTAATTGTTCATGGCAACCTCGTCGAAGGACTGACTGCATGCTCTGTAGGCCTGGTTTCGAGTTGGAAAACACAGCCCATTTTCTCTTTTTTTGAGACTTTATGTACTACAGGACGCCACGCAAAGCCGCAAGTTCTGCCGCCATAGACGTAGTGACATGTGACAGTTTGATTCGCAGAGTGATTCCTCTAGCTGGAATCACCAACACACCGCCAGAACCAGACGCTGTGGTTCAACCATCGGTGTATATGTGCACTTCGTTTTTATACATTTCGTGCAGAAAGCTCAAGCTCAATTGTTTTAGGGTTGATGCAGGCAAATTTGATTTTTCTGTATTCCTGGAATTGAAACACGTACTTGTGGAAGTGTCATGCACCACGGAGGATACACCAGTTTCTCAGCAGGCGTAAAACCTGACGTAAACGACGCACGATGAGCACAGACAATTGCACTAAATTTAGTGCGGGGCCTCTCAGTATCGAGGGTTGCGAAGCTGTGGGAAGGATTCCTAGCATCCGGCTGTGGCGGCTGCATTTCCGATGAAGGCGGAAATGTCGTAGGCCTGTGTGCTCAGATTTGAGTGCACGTTAAAGAACCTCAGGTGGTTGAAATTTCCGGAGCCCTGCACTACGGCATCTCTCATAATCATAATGTGGTTTCGGGATGTTAAACCTCACAAATTCATCAGGATTCTTAGCATGTTGTCTGAGGTACTCACGCATCGTTTCAATGGTGATGTGCGTATGATCAAGTAGTCCTGTGCAATGGCAATTGTTTCAGCTGTAGATGCGAGCGGGGTAACCCGAGGCATATCCTAAGCGCTTGGGCTTGAATATTTTGGATTGTGCGCAGGTTCGTTTTGCCCGTGTTGGATATAACGGGTAGGCTATACCGCAGGAATCCAGTAAATAATACCTTGTACAGCTGTGACATAGACTCGACAGACATTCCCCAACTTTTCCCAGCAAGAAACCTGAATAAGTGACAAATGGCTGTCAGCCGCTTTTTCACGTAGTTTACGTGGGGTGTTCAAGACAGGTCTCGGTCGATTAGGACTCCCAAGAACCTGTGACTCCGGCTGCATGACACCAACTGCCCGTTGATTGATATGCCATAAGCGGACATTGGTTTCTGGTGAAAGCCACGACTGCACACTTCTCACTTGCGATTTTGAGCGCTTGTTTGCGTAGGTGGTACGATGTCACTGATGCTGCCTTCTGAAGTCGAGCGCAAAGTTGAAGTCGAGTCACACCTGATGTCCACACACAGATGTCATCAGCATAGATGGAAAGTCGTACACGGCTTGGTGTCTTGCCAACTAGTTCAATGAGTGTTAGGTTGAACAGTGTCGGGCTTAGCACTCCGCCTTGTGGGACTCCTCGGCTGCAGTAATACTCGGGTGTCGGGCCAATCTCTGTCTGCACGTGAAATGATCTATTCTGTAGGTAGCTCTGCACCCACGTATATACCTGCCACTGAGTCCCACTCCTTCTAGTGCGCTGAGAATGGCTTCGTGGGTGACATTGTCGTATATCCCTTTAACGTCAAGAAACAGAGCAGCAGAAAAGAATTTGCAGGCCTTCTGGTGTTCTACATATGTCACCAAGTCAACTAAATTGTCAATTGACGAATGGCCTTGTCTGAACCCGGACATGGCATCTGGATATACTTCGTAAAACTCTAAGTACTATTCCAAACGCGTTAAAATCATCCTTTCCATAACTTTTCCACACAGCTCACGAGGGCAATCGGGAAGTAAGAGGAAATGTCCAAGGGTGACTTGCCGGCTTTGAGAAGTGGAATCAGGCGACTTGACTTCCATTTCTGTGGAACCATGCCAGTTTGCCAGAAGTCGTTGTACAGCTGCAAGAGAGCCTTCCGAGCTGATCTCCTAGGTGACACAGAGCGCGGTATGTGATGCCGTCAGATCCTGGCGCTCAAGAATGTTTACACAAAGCAAGCGCAGCCTTAAGTTCGTCCATTGAAAACAAAATCTCCATTCAGGGATCACGTGAGGATACAGAAACGGCAAGCGTCTTTGTCTCAGTGGAATTTGACCCGCAGGCAATGCTTCGACAGAAAGAATCTGCGACATCAATCTCTTCGCAGCGTAAGTGAAGTGCCAGAGATTTTAATGTGTAGCGCTGAGTAATGGTTGTACGAAGACCCCAGACAGTTCTCCAGATTCGTGACAGAGGCTTACTGGGATCCAAAAACTCGCAAAAAGATACCCATCGTTGCTTTTCCAACTTGTCCATGTGACGCTGTATTTTCTTTTGTGTGCGTCTAGCCACTCTCAGATCATCAAGTGACCTCTTGATGATCTTGACGTCTATAACGTTGTTCTGCACGTCGACAAATCTTTCGGAGTTTCTCGAGATCAATGTCCATATCAGTACGAGATGAGCTCACCGGAAGTGAACGTGTCGTTGACTGTAGAGCACTCTTTATTGCGTCCTCTAGGCTGAAAGGTAGGCGCCAACATAGTCTTCTATGAATAACTTGTATTTTTGCCAAACGGTGCACTGGACGGCTCTAAAGGACTTGAGACTTGGAAAGCCGTCAATCTTCAGGTATGTTGGGATGTGGTTACTACCCCTTGTTTCCAAATCCGAAAACCAGTGCACTCTGCTGGGGAACGAGCGTGAGACGAAATCAAGGTCCAGGCAACTGCTATAGGCTAATCCGCTCAGATAAGTAGGGCTGCCGTCATTAACAAGAATAAGTTCACATTCAGAAGCGACAGACACTAACTCTTTACATGTAGTGTTGACCCTGGAGCTTCCCCATAAGTAGTGGTGGGCATTGAAGTCACCAGTTATCACCCATGGCTGGAGAGTTGAATTCAAAATTCCGCGCAAGCGCTCACGGTCTAGACGACGTGATGGATGTAAGTAGGCTCCGATGATAACGAATGTGGTCTTCTTGTTTTTTTTTGTTAGGCAAACGTACTGGTTTTCTTCGTCAGGGGTACAGGGTAATGAACATAAGTTAAGTCGCGCCGTATGAACACAACGACCTTGCTGCGCTCTCCGTAGGTAGAAGAAATAAAGCACTCATATCCACACAGTCTCATCTGAGCTGACAGGTTCGGTTCACAAATCACAATTATGGAGAACTGGTTTGCGAATACATATTGCCGGAGCTCGGACATACGCGCCCTAAGTCCTCTGGCATTCCAATGAAGCACCGATGCGTTCTTGACCTTCTTTCAAAAGGATAACATATTGCGGGCCATCGTAGCACCGGACTCAAAGTGTCCAGCACTTGGAGTGCGCTCTGCGCTGATGGGGTGTTCATGTTGCTTAGGAGCATGCGCATTGCGCTCATAAGGGTCTGCAACATGTTGATGACCTGGTGATCCTGAGTTGTTTTTTCATCAGTGGTTCTTGATGGCATCGAGGTTGGCGGGATGGGGTGTTCATGTTGCTTAGGACCATGCGCATTGCGCTCATTAGTCTGCAACATGTTGATGACCTGGTGATCCTGAGTTGTTTTTTCATCAGTGGTTCTTGATGGCATCGAGGCAGGTGGGACCTCTGAAACAGGCTGTGTTCATGGAAGTGATGGCCACTCTTCACGAGGTGGGAGTCTTGACCCTGGTTGTGTTTTCGGTGTATCCGTCTTCGCAGAGCTTGACGATGGGGGGCCAGTTCTTTTTGCTTGAGATGACGTGTCTCTATCGACAGATGTCACGTTGCGTGATGATCTTCTGTGGTGACGCCGACGTCGCCTGACAGTAGCAGTGGCTTCCCTGTGCGTTGAATTGTCGCGCACCATGCGTTTCCGCCCCGCGCTTTCATTTCGCACTCGTGGGCAATCTTTAGACAACGCTTTATGAGTGCCGAGGGAATTGGAGCATTTGAACGCAGTTGCGTGGCAGGTGTCTTCTGAATGAGGTTCGGCACACCGCGGGCACACGACATTGCTGGTACATACTCCTTTGACATGTCCCATCTTGAAACATCTGAAGCATTGTAGGGGCTTTGGTATGTACTGCTTTAAAACAGCCGTCCCGTCGGGTTAACGTCAATTGTGCTTAGGTGCTGTGCGCTGAAGTTGATTTATGTAGCAGTGTCCATTACAAAATTCCTCGCGAGCATCAGTGCTTCATATCAGCTTCTGGTGTTGCTAATGCGCATGTTCAAATTGGCATCAATGCGCAAGTGCAAAGAACTGGATATATAAACATCTGCAACTTTTAGACATAAGTCTGTGCGTGCATCATTTGTACATATTGTAAGACAGTAGCAGCGTTGGGGTCTTGGCGGCGTTTATTAGGCCGAATCGCCTGATCAACGCTCCGAACGAACAGGACTTTTTTTATGATGATGATTATATTGTGAGAAACCGGTTTATTCAGCCAGGCTCGAGCTAAATCATGCTGGTGAGGATATTGCTACGTAGCTGACGTATGAGCGATCAGTAGACGTCAACGAGGAAGTGGTGTGTTGGTTGTACGTGCTGTCTTCAATCTTAGTCGATGCCATACGCATCAGTTTGAATATAGGTTTTAAATAGACACGCCTCGTGTCATTTTTACGTAACATCTTTGTGGTGGAGGTGCTGGGTACTTCCCCGTATTCATCACGAAGCTCCGCAACGGCCGCATCATCATAGGTCCAACCATGTCACTGGTTGAACAACCACCGTCTTCGCCACCTGCCCCTACCGTGACTTCTACATACGTTGTTCTACCTCCTGCTCGTGATCCCGGTGTATTTTCCGGTCAGGATGGCGTTGACGTCGACAAATGGATCAACCGGTACGAACGGGTGAGCGCAAGCTATAGGTGGGAACCGACTCTTATGCTTGCCAACGTGCTTTCTTACCTCGTTGGCCCACCGCGAGTGTGGTTCGAGACGCACGAAGCGGAGATTACAAACTGGGACTCCTTTAAAGAGAAGATGCGCGACCTTTTTGGGCGACACCGTTGGGCGGCAGATCGTAGCGCGGAATCAACTAGCGGCTCGTGCACAGACGTCGACGGAGTCGTACGTCGCGTACTATCACGACGTCATCGCCTTATGCCACCAGATTGACGAGCACATGAGTGAGTCGGAGAAAGTGGCCCATGTGCTGAAAGGCATAGCAGACGACGCATTTAATCTTCTAGTTTACAATACGTTGCCACCGTCGACGCCATCATTAAAGAGTGCCGGCGGTTCGAAGAAGCCGAGAGCCGTCGTATTACTCAGCGATGCACCCGGCTGCCCAACACGGCCGCGACCTCATCGTGTGAAGCCGCTCGCCAGTCCCCCACATATGACAACGTCACACGCATTGTTCGTCGGGAAATTGAAGCCGCCTGTCTGGCTCCTCTCGAGCCACCCGTTTTCGCCACGCTCGCCTCTGGCCAACAACAGCCGTCAGTGGCGTTAATACAAGCTGTGGTGAGGCAGAAGTTTGCGAACCTCGGACTTCCATCAGGATGTCCCTTGACTCGCTCTGAAGTCCCGTCCTACTCCCGAGGACACGCTCGTCGTTCACCTCCTACAATGCCCTTCCGTAACCCTTCGGAATGGCGAACACCCGACGACCGGCCTATTTGTTTTTCCTGCCACCAGCCTGGGCACGTTTCTCGCTATTGTCTCCGCCGTTGGTCAAACCAACCACGTCAGACTTTCTCTACCTCGGCTCTCATGCATCCGACAACCCCTCGACGTTCAGTCGCCACACCCATCAATTTCTATTCGTCGTCATCTTACGAGCTTTCCACTGACGCCCCTTTGCCCGGTCGCCGCTACCCTGACGCCCCTTCGTTCGTCCGGTCGCCGCAGCTCTCGCTTCCTGTCGCCACTACGTCGCCAATCCCGCTCTCCGCCACCTTGGCGCTTTTCCTCGCCGAGCTTCTCTGGACGACCGCAGCAGGAAAACTAGATATTGCAGCTTATATAGGTGAAGCTGCAATACCAATTACGGCCGAAAATCCTCTGCTGACGCTTCCCACACACCATAGACTGCTTGAAGTACAAGTCGACCATGTTCCTGTGACCACCCTCATTGACACAAGTGCGTACCTGTCTATTATGAGCGCTTCTCTACGCTGCCGCTTACAAAAGATTATGACGTCACCTACGATGCAGGCAATACTTGTTTCCGATGGCGGTACTGTACCAGTATTCGGAATGTGCACTGCTCGTGTCAGTATTGCTGGTCGTCACGCCATGGTCCTTTTTGCCGTGCTAGCCTGCTGCCCTCATGACCTCATACTTGGCCTTGATTTGCTTTCGGCACACTCGGCCTTAATTGATTGTTCGTCTGGTACCCTCAGCCTTGATCTACCAATCTTTGTCGACTACTCTGCAAAGCCCACCAGCCGCTTGAGCCCAACCACTTTCGTTCGCCTGCCACCTCGAGCCGTCACGTACGTGTCTTCGTCATCGAGCCCTCCCGTTTCTGACGGTGATTATATCGTTACGCCAATTACTGACGTTCGCCTGACGCGCAGTGTTACTGTGCCCTATACCATCGCGACCATAGCGAATAACTGTCTGTTACTTCCGCTCCTTAACTTTGGTTTCATCTCTTAAGTGTTGCCCTGCCAGATGTCTCTAGCCCAGCTAACTGCCATAACAGAGGACGATGTCAGTTTTGTCGCTGTATCTGCTCTTGATCAAAGCGCAGTCTCACGGTCACCCAGCTCAGACGATGGTTTTTTTCGAAACATGATTGGATCGGAGCTGTCGCCTCACCAGGCCGACGCTCTCTGCCATGTTTTGGCCTCATACAGTGACATTTTCGACACCGACGATCGTCCCTTGGGCCAGACTAAAATTGTCACTCACCGAATCAACACTGGTGTCTCTGCGCCCATTCACCGTCGGCCGTACTGTGTGTCAGCATCTGAGTGAGAAGTGATTTAGAAAGAAGTGGCCAAAATGCTTACGAAAAACGTAATCGAACCATCAACGAGCCCTTGGGCATCCACCGTGGTATTAGTAAAAAAGAAAGACGGCTCACGGCGTTTCTGCGTTGATTATCGCCACCTCAATAAAATTACAAAAAAGACGTGTTTCCTCTACCACGCATTGACGATGCCCTTGATTGCCTCCATGGCGCCACCTTCTTTTCATCTCTCGACCTCCAAACTGGCTACTGGCAAATTGCTGTAGATGGCATGGACCGAGAAAAGACCGCCTTCGTTACCCCTGACGTTCTTTACCAATTCAAGGTCAAGCCATTCGGGCTCTGCAACACTCCAGCGACCTTCGAGAGAATGATGGAAACGCTCCTACAAGGATTTAAATGGTCGACATGTTTGTGTTACCTGGACGACGTGATCATTTTCTCACCTACCTTTGCAACCCACTTTGAACGCATTTCGACCATTCTATCCACATTTCGACGGGCCGGCCTGCAGCTCAATTCCTCCAAGTGCCACTTCGGTCTTCGTAACATTACCGTATTGGGTCACCTTGTTGACGCTGCCGGCATACGGCCAGACCCGGCGAAAGTACGCGCTGTAACAAACTTCCCAGTGTCACGCTCTGTCCATGATATTCGCAGTTTTGTGGGCCTCTGCTCATACTTTCGGCGGCTCGTCTAATACTTTGCGGCACTCGCACGGCCACTCACCAACCTTCTCAAACAAGACGTCCCATTTTCTTGGGGCCCTCCTCAAGCGGACGCCTTCTCTCAGCTAATCACCGCTCTAACGACACCTCCTATTCTTGCACATTTCGACCCCGATTCTCCCACAGAATCGCGAACAGACGCGAGTGGTCATGCGATTGGTGCAGTTTTGGCGCAAGTTCAGCGAGGAAACGACCGTGTAATCGCGTACGCAAGCCGCCTGCTTTCTAAGTCTGAACGCAATTATTCTATAACAGAGCGGAAACGTCTCGCTTTTGTTTGGGCGGTTTCGAAATTCCGTCCTTACTTGTATGGCCGCCCTTTCCCTGTCATCACAGATCATCACGCGCTGTGTTGGCTTTCTTCCCTCAAGGACCCCACTGGACGACTAGGTCGTTGGGCATTACGCCTACAGGAGTATTCCTACTCGGTTGCTTACAAGTCTGAACGTCTCCATCTGGACGCCGATTGCTTATCCCGCTACCCTGTTCATCAGCCCGACGAACCAGGCATCGAGCCTAACCTCAGCGTCATGTCAATGTCCCAGTTTCTTCAGATTGGTGATGAACAACGTCGTGATGCTTCTCTGCGACAACTTAATGACCGTCTCGAATCTGCTCCGAACGACACGTCACTTCGCATGTACGTCGTCCTGAATGGCACGCTGTACCGTCTTAGCCTCCAGACAGATGGCCCTGAGCTCCTTCTTGTCGTGCAGAAAAATTTGCGTTCAACCGTGCTGCACGAGCTTCACGATGAACCAACTGCTGGTCATTTGGGTGTATCTCGGACGTAACACCGCGTGCGTCGCCGCTTCTTTTGGCGTGGTCTCGCCCGGTCCGTTCGCCGTTACGTATCCTCCTGCGATAAATGCCTTCGTAGAAAGCAATCTACTGCGCGCCCGGCTGGACTTCTTCAACCAATCTCCATCCCAACCGAACCTTTATTTCGTGTTAGTATAGATCTTCTCGGTCCTTTTCCCGAGTTGAAATCGGGCAACAAGTGGGTCGCCTTTGCTAAGGACCACGCGACTAGGTATGCCGACACTCGAGCGCTCCCCACCAGCACCACTACTGATGTTGCGGACTTTTTGCTCCACGACGTCATCCTACACCATGGCGCTCCTCGCCAATTACTCACGGATCGTGGCCGCGCATTTTTGTCCTGTGTGATTGACGATCTTCTGCGCTCTTTCTCGACGCACCACAAGTTGACTACTTCCTACCATCCCCAAACAAATGGCCTTACCGAACGGCTAAATTGGACCCCAACGGACAATGCTCGCGATGTATGTGTCCTCCGACCACCATGACTGGGACCTGGCGCTACCTCACAAGACTTTCGCGTACAATTCTTCGCGCCACGACACCACTGGTTATTCACCCTTTTATTTGCTTTAGGGCCGTGATCCGAAGTTACCACTCGACACCCTACTTCCAACCACTACAACGCCGTCAACCGAATATGCACGCGACGCTATTGCTCGTGCCGGCCACGCACGTCAGATCGCCCGCTCTAGATTTTCAACTTCGCAAGCCACCCAGAAAGCCATCTACGACAGCCGGCGTGCTGACGTTCACTTCTCACCCGGTTCTCTTGTTCTCCTGTGGTGCCCAGTTCATCGAGTTGGCTTATCAGAGAAGTTGTTGTCTCGCTACATGGGTTCTTACCGTATCATCCGACAGGTAACCGACGTCACCTATGAGATCATTCCTGCATCTGAGACCACAAGCCTGCCTGCAACCACACCCAGTGATGTTGTGCACGTCAGCAGGCTAAAACCTCACCACCTGCCTACTGAAGACCGTAGGTAATGTGCACCGACACGGCGCTTTTACCGTCGGGGGGGGGGGGGTAATGCTACATAGCTGACGTATGAGCGGTCAGAAGACGACAACGAGGAAGTGGTCTGTCAGTTGTGCGTGCTGTCTTCAATCTTATTCGACACCATACGCATCAGTTTGAATATAGATTATTAATAGACACGCCTCGTGTCATTTTTACGTAACAATATTTTCAGATGAAGAAGATGTACAGGTGATGATGATATCAAAGAAAATAAAGAGTCATTCGCTTGTCGCGCTCACACTAATTCCCCCGCGGGGTGAAAGCGGCCGCCTGGTCGCTTGACGCTATTATGAAATGCATCGCTCATATGGCTTTAAACAAGATACGTGCATTATCTCTGTTTCTCGGCAACGATGATCAGGACTAGCGCTAATAGGAGAAACGCGGTAATTGACAGGAGATGTCTGTTCGACCTCCGTGTATGGCCGAATGAAGCGACTGATGAATTTGTCACATAGGCCGGGGACGCGCAGTGGGGTCCACAAAAGAACTTTGTCCCCAGGGGAACAACTCACAACACGGCGAGACGAGTCGTAGCGAGATTTTCGAGTGTCTTGAGAGAGGCCGGTGTTAGCTCGGGCCTGGTGACGGCAGTGTGCGAGATGAGACAGGAATTCTTCAGAGAAAGGAGCCGTCGAGGGTGCAGGGGCCGAAAGGAAAGATACATCCATAGCGAAACTCGGCGAGCGACCACGGACGAGAAAAAATGGAGAAAAGCCGGTAGTGTGTTGAGCAGCCGTATTATAGGCGAATGTCACGAAGGGTAGAATTGCATCCCAGTTCATATGGTTGTGTCGTAGGCCCATGTGCTCAGATTTGGGTGCACATTAAAGAACCCCAGTTGGTCAAAATTTCCGGAGTCCTCCACTACGGCGTCTCTCATAATCATATGGTGGTTTTGGGACGTTAAACCCCACAAATCAAATCAAATCAGTTCATGTGGTTGGGGTGAATGTACATGGCGATCATGTCCGATAGGGTCCGATGAAACCGTTCAGTCAATCCGTTGGTCTGCGGGTGGTAGCTAGATCACTGAAGATCTAGCTACTACCTGATCACTGAGGAGAATGCATGGAGCTCAATGACGCAAAAAGATTTGGCGAAGAAAGAAATCGGCGATCTCAGTGACAGTCCCAGATAGTATAGAAGCTGTTTCTGCGTAGCGGGTAAGGCGGTCAATGACCGTGACAATCCAGCGATTCGCATCGGATGATATAGGAAGAGGGCCATACAAAACGATTCCAACGACTTGAAAAGGCGAGGCGGGACAAGGAAGAGGTTGCATTAAGCCAGCCGGAGCAGTTGTCGGCCGTTTTTGCCGTTGGCAATGGACTTAGCGACGGCTGAAGAGAGGCCAGGCCAAAAACAACCACTTCGTAATTTGTCGTAAGTCTTGTGATAGTCTAGATGAGTGGCGGTTGGTTCATCATGAAAGGCTTCCAGAACTTCACGTTGCCGAGAACGTGGGATGATGGGCACCCACTTGTTGCCATCGATGCGGTAAATGTAGCGGCATAAAGCATCACCGACAAGCTTAAATTGTTTAGGTTGTCCACGGAGTCTGGCGTTTGGAGGAGTAGTAGAGCCAGTCAAGCAGTCAACAATGGTGCGGCAGTATGGGTCGACACGTTGTTGTGAAACAAGGACGGATAGGGTAGCATGTGATGAACTTAGCGCTGCGATTGGAGAGGTGCTGTCGTTTTGGAGTATCGATGTTGAGCGGCTTCCGCTGGGCAAAGGACCGCGCGATAGAGCATCAGCATTTTGATTATTCTTCCCAGATCTGTAGGCGACATCGAAATCATACTCCTGCAAGCGAAGAGCCCAGCGACCGAGGCGACCCGATAAGTTTTTCAGCGATAAAAGCCAGGATAGGGCGTTTAGGTCGGTCACGATGGTAAAATGACGGCCGTGAAGATATGGTCAGAATCTTTGCTCTGCCCAAACAACAGCAAGGCACACCTGCTAGGTGATAGTGTAGTTCTTTTTTGGAGCGATAAGAGCACGGCTTGCGTAAGGAACGACGCGTTCGCGTGAGTTTTTGTCACGCTGCAAGAGTACCACACCAAGACCATGACTACTTGCGTCGGTGTGAAGGATGATACGTGCGGTGGAATCAAAGTGGCACAGTACCGGATCCGACGTGAGGGCTTGATTCAATGCCGTGAAAGCGCTTTCGCAGTCTTCGGTCCAAATGAAGGGGACGTTCTTTGCGAGGAGTTGATGGAGCGGAGACACAAGTTCCGCGAAGCCACGTATGAAACGCCGGAAGTAAGACGACCTAAGAAAGCTGCGCAGGTTCTTTTGATGTAGTGGACGAGGAAAATTGAGGAAAGCGGCAAGATTCTCGGGGTCGGGCCAAATTCCTTCTTTGCTGACAAGGCGGCCGAGAACCTTGATTGTCTTGCTAGCAAAGGTACAATTCTTGGTGTTAAGCTGTAGACCGGCTTTTGCAAGGCATGTGACGACTTCGTCAAGACGTTGTAGATGCTGCGAGAACGTGGATGAAAACACTGCTATGTCATCGAGATTGCACAGACATGTTTTCCATTTCAAACCACGCAATACGCCATCTATCATGCGTTCGAAGGTGGCGGGCGCATCACAGAGTCAAAAAGGCATCACATTGAACTCGTACAACACATCTGGCTTTGAAAAGGCGGTCTTCTCTTTATCAGACTCCGACATTGGTATCTGCAAGTAGCCTGACCTATGGTCGAGGCTAGAAAAATACTCTGCGCCCTCTAATGAATCCAGTGCATCGTCGATCCGAGGGAGGGGATAAACATCCTTGTGCGTTATTTTGTTTAGCGCACGGTAATCGACGCAGAAATGCACTGTCCCATCTTTATTTTGAACGAGAACAACTGGGAATGACCAGGGACTCGAGGAAGGACGTATGATGTTGTGTCGTAGCATGTCGGAGACGTTTTCCTCGATGATCTTGCGTTCTGCCTGAGACACGCGATATGGACGCCAATGTACAATACGAGAGCCGTCAGTCTGGGTGCTGTGAGTAGCGGTGGTAGTCATGCTGAGGGCGGGCGAGTTCACGTCAAATAGAGAACGGTGTCTATTTAACAGGGCGAGCAAAGCTTCAGTTTGATCAGGTGTTGAGTCATTGCTTATTGTTGCGGACACAGGTGTGGCAGAGGCATTGAATGGCAGTGATTGTGACTTCGGAACATCGTTGTGGTTGTTGTTCGGAATAGTAACAATCGTAACAGGCTCACTGTCGACCACGCAAGATACTGTTGAGCCACAGGGGAGCAGTACACACTCGGGCGTTTGATTTATGGCGGTTAGGTACGTAGACTCATCGAAGAAGCGAATAAGCCCTGGTGTTATCACAATGCCCCTACGTAGGATATGACCGTAAGGGAGAATTAGTACGTCGCCATCCACAATGTCGGTGCAATTAACACTTATAATTTCTTCAATGTATGGCCAAAGTACATAATCTGACTTGGTGACAAGGCGGATTCGTCCATCGTGTTCAAGCGGAGAAGAGTCAGTGGCATTTAGATGCAGGAGGCGCTGATGACATGATATGAAAGCGGACGCAGAAGACAAGAAATTCCACCCAAATATGAGAGCGTGGGTGCACTCACGAAATACCACGAAAACAATGTGATGACGAATGCCTTCTATGCAGACACGAACGGTACACTGTGCATGTGGACGAATGAGAGCGTTAGTCGCCGCACGTAGAGGTGGGCTGTTATGAGGTGTGGTGACTTTTCGAAGGCGGGAACAAAAATTAGCACGAATAATTGAAACGGCAGCGCCAGTGTCTACAAGAGCCTCAACACGTACACCTTCTACAAACACTACTATCAAATTCGATGGCTGCTCTGGAGGAAATGTTAGCTGTCCAAGGGATGCAGTTTCCCCTCCTAAAACTGCATTTGGGAGTTTTCCGCGTGGGCGTTCGTGGAATGGGAGGTCGGCCGTAGAGGCGACACTGAACGGCGACCTGGCGAAGGTGACCTGTGGCGAAACGTACGGGAATTCTTAGGCATGTCCGTATCGTAATTAGGTGACGGTGAACGGTAATAGGACGATCGGGAGGGTGGTTGTAGGTAGTTCATGGTCGGACGGAAGCTTCGATGTTCTTCGGGAGCGTAGCCGCGTTGCTCGTCTTGTTGGCCCCTTCGACAAAACCGAGCGATATGTCCTTGATAGCCGTAGTAACAGATTGGTCGAGGAGGGTGCTGAGGTGCGTAGTAAGGTGGTGCACGCGCTGGTGGTGATAACGAAGCCACAGGCGTATGGTCTGCTGTTGTAGGCACAGAAACGGTGGGTGCGGCAGACAGCGCGGCAACTTCGGCGTACGTGTGCTTCCGGCGGACGCAGGGACTGTTGGAACACGTCGCACGCGATGCGGAGGCGATCTCTTGTTGAATCAGGTCTCGCAAGCTATCTTTTTCAGAAAAGAAATTAACTTCCGCAGCACAGGAAGAGCAGCGCCCGAGCAGCTCTTCACGTACGATGTCGCGGATAAGCGCACGCAAGTCGAGGGGTGCAGGCAAACGAACGTCGGTGGCATCGTAGCAAAGGCGAAGAGACTGAAGCTCGCCAAGGCGCTGACAGATGGTTATCACGTCCTGGGTGGTGGAAGGATTTTGCGTGGCGAGGGCGTTAGAGGCGACGGTGTTAATGCCTTTAATAATGTGGCGTATTTGGTCCTTCTGAGACATGCCGGTGTTAACGCGCTTGCACAGTACAAGGCTATCCTCAATATAAGAGGTGTAAGATTCACCCGGCAGCTGCGTGCGTTCAGCGAGTTTCTTCGTTGCTGCCTCAGTGCGAACTGCAGGGGCACCAAATATCTGACGAATTTGCTGCTCGAAAGTTTCCCAGTCGGGAAGATCAGGGTGGTGGTTCCAGAGCCAAGTTTTAGCAACATCGGACAACTAAATTGGGACGCTGCGCAACTTCTGTGGATTGTCCGTTCTCTTCAAATCGCTGACGAGCTCGTGGTTCTTGATACAGTCTTCGACAACATCGCCTCGGAGACCGGAAAACACGGGTGGATTACGCAGGCGAGTGTTGTTGGGCGGAGTGGGTGGCGGTGGCTGCAGTAGGACGGCGACGTTGGATGGGCCAGGGTTTTCTTGGGCCACCATGGCAGGGAGTTGTATGCGACGACCCGAGCGGAGCTCTAGCGAGAACGGGCGAGAGGACTTGTGGGAACGAAAAGCTGTCCACCACTTTAGAGGAACTGGTTTATTCAGCCAGGCTCGAGCTAAATCACGCTGGAGATGATATTTTCAGATGAAGAAGATGTACAGGTGATGATGATATCAAAGAGAATAAAGAGTCATTCGCTTGTCGCGCTCACAATATATAGATGAAGAAGGTGAAGGTCGAACGTCGTAAATATTGTGCTTCCACTAATTTCCCCCCTCGCGCAGAAGCGGGCAATTGGGCCGCTGTTTATGACGGTGGTGTACGTCACACGAATGCTTTTAAGTGCGACACGTGAACAATCTGCGTACCATAAAAACGGCCGTCGGAAGGCATGATAACAGGGGTTACTTGGTAGTTAACAAGAGACCTCTGCTTGATTATAGCGTAGAGGCCAATGAAACGTGAGTGAAACGTATCACAGAGGCCGCGAACCCGCGTTGGGGTCCACAACAGTATTTCGTCTCCAGTATTGAAGTGAACTACGCGGTGGACGCCATTGTAGCGAGTCTTCTGCTCTTGTCGGCTCGCCTCTACATTGAAGCGGGCGCGTCGGGGGCAATCGGCCAGGCGAGAGATTAGGTGCTCCCTCGATGACGATGACGAGTTCACAAGGACGTCAAAAAAGGAGATGTCGAGTGCGGACGTCGTTTGACGGCCGTAGACGACAAAGAAGGGGGAATGGCCCATGGTGCGCTGCGTGGCGGTATCGTACGCAAAAGTCACGAATGGCAGGATGGTATCCCGGTTGGTGTAGTCGGCGTTGAGACACACAGATATTATGTCAGTCGAAGTTCGGTGGAAGCGCTCTGTGAGGCCGTTATTCTGGGGATGGTAATGGGAAGTCGTCTTATGAATCGTATTACATGCCTGGAAGACTTGTTCGAGTACTTTCGAGAAAAACGCTGGCCGCGGTCACTCATTAGGCTGCCTGGTGCACCATGTCTTAGAAAGATTGCCGCCAGAAAAAAAATGTGGCAATGTCCTTTGCTGATCCTGAAGAAATTGCAGCTGTTTCGACGTACCTCTTTAAATGGTCAACTGCTGTGACAATCCAGCGTTTGTCTCTAGCTGTTATGGGTACTGTTCCGTAGAGGTCAATAGAAATGACATCAAAAAGAGCGTCAGGACACGAGAGAGGTTGAAGAAGACCGGCCGGGTAGAAAGTGGGTCACTTGCGGCGTTGGCAGAACAAGCATGACGCAACATATCCCACTACACAGTTGGAAAGTCCAGGCTATGCAAAAGGACCGCGGATGCGTTCACAGGTTTTTTGAAAACCGAGATGACCAGCCATGGGGTCATCGTGAAACGCCTCTAAAATATGCCCCCTTAGGGAACGAGGAGCAACAGGAACCCAGCGCTGTCCTTCGTGGTGGAAGACAAAGCGGTAAAGGATTGAGTTTTCAGTCTTGAAGTTCCGCAGCTGTCGATGGCCACAGACGTTGAGGGGACGAGAGGAGCCTTGAAGGCGCTGCATAATAGAGCGACAGTAAGTGTCGCTTCGTTGGTGGGATGCAAATGTCTCGTTGCCGAAGGCACAAAGAAAGTCGACAGCGGCGAGTAAATGAACTGACGGAGACGCTTTGATGGACTTACTCACACTTGGCGACAGGCCAGGAGTGCCTGATGAGGATTGTAAAAGACAGCGGCTAAGGTCATCGGCATCATTGTGTTTCTTGCCGGATTTGTAGGTAACGTCAAACTCGTATTCTTAGAGACGAAGCATCGAGCGACCGAGCGTCCAGAAAAATTCTTCAACGTCGACAACCAGCACAAAACGTGGTGGTCAGTGACGATGGTAAAGTGGCGGCCGTGAAGATATGCTCGAAACTTCTGGATGACCCAGACAACGGCGAGACAATCCTACTCAGTGATGGTGTAGGTTATCTGCTGCTGTGAGGGTGCGACTAGCGTATTCGATCACACGTCCGCCATAACGCTCTGTTTGTTGCAAAAGTACAGCGCCGAATCCGTGTCCGCTGGCATCACTATGGATGAGGGTGAGTGCGGCGTTATCAAAATGACAAAGCAGTGGCTCAGACGTGAGGGCACATTGTGATGTGTCAAAAGCCATTTGGCATTCGTCCGACCATACGTATGACGCTCCCGAAGGGAGCAGTTAGTGAAGTGGCGCAGCAGTGGTGGTGAAGTCTCGCATAAAGCGCCGGAAGCACGACGCAATGCCAAAAAATCTTCGGAGCTCTTTGGCGCGTTGAGGCACCGGGAAGTGAAGAACGGCGGTAATATTGTCGGGATCAGGTCAGATTCCATCTTTGCTGACGAGATGCCCGAGTACTCTAGGACTTTTGCTAGCAAAGTGGCACTTCTTAGTGTCGAGCTCAAAGCCAGTAGCTGCGAGACGCGTCAGAACTTCATCTAGGGCTGCAAGTGCTGTTCTAATGTTGAAGGAAATATGACGATGTCGTCAAGGTAACATAAGCATGTTTTCCGCTTAAGGCCCCGCAATATTGTCGATCATTCGTTCAAATGTTGCTGGCACATTGCATAGGCCGAGAGGCATGACGTTATGTTCGTAAAGTCCGTCGGATGTGGCAAAAGCAGTTTTTTCCTTATCCTCGTGAATTAGAATTTGCCAATAACCGGAGCGCAGGTCAAGGCTCGAAAAATATTCTGTTCCTTGTAAGGAATCTAAGGCATCATCTTTGCGAGGCAAGGGTTACACGTCTTTTCTGGGTACTTTGTTTACTGCGCGGTAGTCAACGCAGAACCGCACCGAACCATCCAATTTTTCGCACGCGAACGACAGGGGACCACCGTGGGCTTGAGGATGGGCGGATGATGTTTTGCCTGAGCATATCAGCAACGTGCTTGTCGGTGATCTCGCGCTCACTGGATGAAACACGGTATCGCCGATGACGGAAAATAAAAGTTCCGTCGGTGTGTATGCTGTGAGCTACCGCAGAAGTCTGGCTTATAGCAGTGGAATGTACTTCGAAGGAAAATTTATACTTAGACAACAACGCCAGTAGTTCGTATGCTTGCGGGGAAGTGGGATTCGTGCTGATGGCATTGACGAGTACCGTAGTAGGTAGAGCATCTGTTGGTATTAAACGGGATGCCCCCAGACTGGTACCCGAAGCCTCCAGAGATATAGGTTGTGTGTACACGCTGGAAACTACAAAAGTGCCCTTCGTCAGCAGAATCGTCTCATTGGTGATATTCAGTACAGCGAGAAATGTGGTGCCGTTGGAGAAGCGGGCAAGTCTCGATGAAAGCTCAGTCCCTCTGGATAGACAACGGGCTGATGGACTGACTGGGATGTCACCGTGGTCAATGGAGTCAGACATAACCGTGATAACGTGCTCTTGGTTAGGTGGCACAAGGATGTCATATGCTCTTCGTAGCCGCTCACGTGATAATTTCGGGGAGATATCTTCCGTCTCTCGACGGAAGCAGCAGCACTAGAAAGAAAGTCCCATTCTAAAAAAGCATAAAAGCACAAGAAGCCAGCGCGGCAAACTGAATATCATGCCGGATCCCATCAATGAAAACTCTAATGGGGCACTGAGCTGATGGCCGTATATGCGCATTATTTGCGCTACGTAAGAGAGTGCCAGTATAAGGTGTGGTAACCTTACGTAGACGAGAACACAAATCCGCATGAATAACAGAAATAGCAGTCCCCGTGTCCACCAATGCTTGAACTGGTATCCCTTCAGCATACACTAATAACAAGTTGGCTGGGCCCTTTGAAGGTCTAGGTGATTGTTCAAGTGATTCCACTTTCCCTCAAAAAACTGCACCAGCTAGTTTTCCGAGTGGTCGCCTGAAGTAGATGCAGCCGGTCTGAGGGGAGATGTTGAGCGTCGCAGAGGTGAACGGCGGTGTCCGGGATAGCATGGGTGAGGTGCGACGAGCGGAGAAGTCGGAGAGAAGGAACGTGTCGTAGGGTGGTGCTGGTTTGGGGATGGCTCTGAGTCCCTTTCGTAAACGTCGTAGCAACGGCGTTCATCCTGCTCGTGCTTGCGGCAAAATTGTGAAATATGGCCCCGAATGCCATAAGAGTAGCATATTAGGCGAGACGAGGGCCAGAGGGTGTAGGTGCTGGAGCTGTCACAGGCGCTGGTACTGGCGCTGGGACAGGCGAGTGTGGTGCAAATGCTGCTACGTAGAACTGCCCAGGAACAGGATGCGCGTGCTGGCCCAAGCCAGGTGGCATGGCAGCGTCTTGCGCATATGTCATGGGGGCATTGTGGCGCCGGAGTGTTCGATGGGAGAGCGCCAGCTATGGATAGAGCTCCTCTTTGATGATGTCGAGCAGACCAGCAGATTGAGAGCGAGGCCGAGGGGTGGGTGCATATGAAAACCCCTGCGCTTGAAGTTCCTCGCAATTCAGAGTGTGAATCAGCGCGCGCAAGTCCCCATCCGAGGAAGGCCAGCTGTTACTGGCGTCTGGGTAGTCTGAGTGCAACCGAATGGCTTGGAGTTCATCAAGATGCTGACTTATGGTGATGACGTCCTGAACGGTGGTGGGGTTTTTAACAGCCAGAGCCTATCCCTTAGATGATGTGACGGACACGATCAGCTTCTGTCATCGTTTACGCAACGGCAAAAGGCAAGGACGTCTTCAACGTATGAAGTGTACGTCTCCCCGGAATGTTGGGCACGCCCATCTAGTTTTCGTTTCGACAGTACGGAATGTATATTCGGTTTCCGAAAAATCCCACGGACTTGCTTAACAAATGTAGGCCAAATGAGAAGCTGCTGTCGTGGTTAAAGAACCACGTTTTCGCGACACCAGAGAGATAGAAGGCGACGTGAGGAAGTTTTTGAGGCTCATCCCATTGGTTAAAAACACTGGTCATGTATTATTTCAGCCACACCTCGACGTCGTCACGTGGAAGACGAGAGAAGATAGGTGGGTCGCGCTGCTGGGCGTTGACAATCCACGCAGGAATGGTTTGTTGGAAAGGGATGCTGGATGTTCCGGGGAACGGCTCTTGAGCCAAAACAGCAAATGGGGGAAGCAAGCGGCGACCCGAACGAAGTTCTAGGGGAACGTGATGGCGGAGAGGACTTGGGGATCGAAGCAGCGTCAACCACTCTGTAAGACAGTAGCAGCGTTCGAGTCTCGACGACATTTATTAGGCCGAATCGCCTGATCAACGCTTCGAATGAAGACGACGTCTTTCGTGTTGATGATTATATACAGTTGAATTAGATGAAGGTCAAACGTTGTGAATATTGTACTAACAATATATTTACTGTCAGTTCTTGACGTGTCACTAAATAAAAAAACTGCAACATGGTCCCCTTCCCTCACATGCTTCGCAAATCATCGACTCCCGTTTTGTGGGAATTATCGAATCTTTTTATAAGTAAGAGTTAGGGATGGCCTTAAGGGCCGAGTATAAAGTCTAGGAGGAGCCACAGTCTGGGACCTGTGTGGCTTCCGCGGCGGCACACATCCTGCCCGCGAGGGCTTTTGACCCCTCCATGGACGAGCAGCCGAGTAGGGTAGCTTCCAAGTTCTCTAGGGTAAGAGTGAAGGAGAAGTGATCGGGATTCTGCGGGGCATAATGGGCGTGCCTATACCACGTGGAAAGCATCTGCAAGTGGTTTATCACAGAGCGGGTATTCCCTGGAGTAGGCCGGGTTAAAAGGCATTAAGTATGCCGGGCCCAATACTGTGTTTGTGTAGAGGCGTGAAAGCAAGCGCTCGTTCGCTTTGGTGATCTTGCGATAAGAGGTGGCGGGATTGCGTTCCGATTCGTCAAGTGATGGAGGACGAGGATGTTCCCGGTAATCAAGTGCGCTGGATGAGGCATCGACTGCCTCTTTACCAACTAGTCCTGAGTAAACTAGGTCCAGATGACTAAACGAGTGTTCGGTTGGTCCAAATAATAGCACTCCTCCAGGATTCGAGTGGCGCGACTGGCAATGCAACCTTTTGTAATATTTCGGCCCGCACTCCGCGAATCGGTAATAATGATTTTATATGCGCGGTCCACTGTGGAAAAAGTCATAGCAACTTACTCTACATGATTAATGTCCTGGGCTTGAAAATTGAGCAATTGAACAGGAACGTATTGAAAGACTAAGGCTGCCGTGTACCACCACCCTTGGTGAGAGCCAGACGTGTCCACGTGAAAGACTTCAAAACAGGACCCATATCGTCATTGAAGACTCTATTTCGTGCAGTTAGCCTGTCCTCGTGAGTATTCCTAGCTATGTTTCGGGACAGAGGCTGAATCACCAACGCACTACGCCAGGCTTCTGCGATCATAGTCGACTCTTCTGCCTGATAGGGGTAGAATATATGTAGGCAGTGTAAGTAGCATCTCTTAGCGTGTGACTTGGTAAGCTGCAGAAACTGGTTGTTGCGATGGACCACTTTGAGTTCCCCGTACGTGTAAGACATGCCCAAATATGCAAGGTGCTGCTTAGACATCGAGCTGGGATGTCAAGGACATGCTTTTATATCTTGTGGATAATGCATTTGAGTTTTTTCACATCATATTGGCGAAAATGAAGGTAGGCTGTCGAATACGGGATAAAAATATGAAGGGTTTAACGTCCCAAAACCACTGTGTGATTTTGAGAGATGCCGTAGTGCAGGGAGAGGAAATTTTGAGCACCTGGTATTCTTTAGGTGCACCCGAATATGAGCACTTGGGCCTACAACATTCCTGCCTCCAATGAAAATGCAGTGGCCACAGCCGGGCTTTGATGCCGCGACCTGCAGGTCAGCAGCAGTGTACCTTAGCCACTAGGCCATTGCAGTGGGACTGTCAAATACAGCATTTTACTGGTCACGAAAGCGTTGACGAGGCGCAGAGCATCACGGCTTTTGAGACCTCCTCGCTCTTTCGAGATCGGAAAGACGATGCGGCCTACCTGATCTCCAACCGTACGTAGCTTGCGCAAAGTTTTGTCGACTTTTTGGTCCTGTGTATAAAGAGTTCAAGACGCGGATTTCTTCGCGTTCCGGGATTGGCACGGCGCGCCCGAAAGTTGTAATTTCTGTCGAGTGTTTGTGTTCGGAGCCAAAATGTACATACTCAGAATTTGTTGAAGAGCATTCGAGGCCGCAGCGACGTGCTGGCCTCAACGCTGCCAAGAGAACCATGGGTGACACACATCATGATATCGTCGGCGTACAGAGCATGCTGCACACAGGGTTTATCTTCCATTAGTAGGAGGTAATGAGTCATGGCGAGGTTAAACAGAAGAGCAGAGAGGACCACACCCTGTGGTGTTCCCCCAGTACCCAGGAAATATGGACCATGCTCCCTAGTTTGGAAGCGGAGGTAGGTGCGTGTGCCGATCCGTTAGGAACTGCCGTAGGTACCTGAAAGCATTATGCCGAGAGTTTGTTTGGGACAGATGGGTCCCAAATATAGAGCATAGAATGATTTCGTGGGTCATGCTATCAAAAGCCCCTTTGAGTTCCAAGGCCAGGACAACCTTATCATTGCTGGTGTGCTCGATCGGCTCAATAACGTCACGATAAAGTTGCAGGAGTATCTCCTGAGCAGAGCTATGTGGAGGAAATCCATATGTAGTGTCGGCAAAGGTGTGTCGGGCTTCGAGGTAATCGGAGAGCCGATATATAACCATTGTTTCTATCAGCTTCTCTACATGAGAGGTTGAGAAAATGGGTCGGCGATTTTCAATGCTTAAAGGCTTGTCTGGTTGAAGAATAAACAATACCAAAGCCGTTTTTCAATCACTTAGTAGTCGTTCGTGCCCCTCCCAAATTCGATTGAAGCAGTCAAGGGGGGGAAAGTGTGCGTGGTTGGGATAGTTGGCTAGAAGATTGCACGTGACTCGACCCTGGCCCAGCTCCCTTCCTCGCCTCATAATGGATAGGCCGTCTTCAGATCGTGGGATTCAAAACAACAATCGAAGTCAATATTCTAAGAGCCTGCAGATGAAAACGCCGTTCCGATGGGGTCCTGTCGTCCACAGAGACATTCGTCCCTAAGGGCCTTTCACGATTCATCCACGTCGCCTATGTAGGCGTGAAGTGCGCCTTGCAGATGTTCTTGATTTTCTGTGCTCGTTTGACTAGGGTCAATTACAGCCCTGAAGAAACGCCTGATGTTGCGGTTTGACATATGTTTGTTGGATTGTTGTAGCGTTTAAGCCAATTGGAGTCAGCGAGCTGGGCCACGTACTCTGCTGCGTAGGGATTGAAGGCTGCTACGCGGATTTTGAGCAGACTGTTAGGCTTTTGTTGGCGCCATCAATAGACTAAGCAATGCTGAGCCTCTCAGAGCCACAGGAGATTAGTATCCGCCTCCACAGTGTATTCTGAGAGGAACCGTAAGCTCGGTTTGGGGAAGGGATGACACAATGAGGTGAAACCAAGAGGTGTAGAGACTTGTTGAACTATGAATTAACAGACTTTATTTCTGGAAAGATACAGAAAACAAAGCGAAGCTAAAGCTCTTTCGGCCTGCCACGACTTCGCTTCGCTAAATCCTAAAACGTTCAGTAAACAGCGCTATATTAATTATTAATCACCAAAATTCAAGAAGCAGCAAAAAAAACAGGATACAACCATAGCATACTTGCAAAATATAGGCGACATATACATACGAAAAATGGGCTACATATACATACAGAATCAGTCATCGTGGCTCTTTTCATTACATATAAATAAACTCAAAAGACAAACACAGTATTGTAATACATATATATACATTCTGATATTACACTTATATATTCATACATACATCTGACATACATATATAGAAGTATGTGTGTACATACTTCTGTATATACACGCACTTTGTACCTCAAGGGGAGAGTATACTTATATGTAGAACCTAGCGAGGAAATCAGAAAAAAACATGTTTACTTTACCCCATTAGTGCGGAAATATTTTATGTTATAATTGAACTGCGTTATTGAGAGGTTAAAATATAATTGTTCACGTAATGAATTAGAAGCTGTGGGGTGCGATATGCAACTAGAGCTCTACCATACCCAGTCCTGGTAGCAGGAACGTGAATTAGTTGCATGAGTGCTGAAGTCGTGTACTAGGAACACAACTTGTTCCTATTGAAAAGTTTCGCTCGTTGGTGGTGACGGGTAAGGGGACATGTCCGAATTGTAGTGAGAAGAAAGCAGCGGTCACTGCCGAGAGTTTTCTCGGTTTTGAACCATTCTGCATACCTCATGTGCATAAAAAGAGTGAGATCGGAACACATGTCTCGAGTTACAGAGCTAGCAATACGTGTCGGGTGCGCAGGGCCCGTTAGGATAGAGAGGCCTAGAGTTGAAATGAGTACCGCCTAATTTTTTTCCGCACCGATCCTTTCTAATATGTTTTGAAATTCGCCTAAACACAACTGAAGTTTCTTCTTGACACCATCAACCCAGCTTGGCAAACAGGCAATGTACCAGCAAAGTGCAAAATAGCCACTGCATTCTTTATTCCCAAGACCAATAGGGCACCAAACAAAATTGAAAATCTTCGCGTGACTTCACTGACATCGTGTCTAGGTAAACCTAAGGAGTGCATTGCGCTAACGAGACTATTCTGGCAGCAAGACAAAGCCTGTACGGTTGACCAACGCGTCATTGGTTTCAAAAAACACGTCTACGCAAGATGCAATGCTTGCTTTGCGGGATGTGTACACCGTGCACAGCATCTCTCAACTGCGCGCTGTACTCGGCCTTGATATTAAGGTTGGGTTTGACCATGTCACCCAAGCAGCGGTTCCTGAGGGCCTCGGGGTGACCCGACCGGGGCAGAAGCTATACAACCACGTAACAATTTTCTTACCAACCGCACACTCACCGTGCTGATAAACAAAGTAAAAGCACGCATGCGGTACCTCCAACAAGACGTTGTGCAATAGTTAATTATGTCACCGACCCTTTTTCCCTCACTCTCAATGGTCTTACGCGAGAAATCTGGCCTATACCAGACCTTCAGTTGAATATATGCGGGTGACATCACCCTCTGGGCCAGAAGGGGCTCTCCATCAAAAATAGAACACACGCTACAATCGGCCGCTGGCACGACTAATTGATACCTTGAAGAAAAAGGGCTCACTCCATCAAGTGTCAAATCTGAGTTTATCGTCGTCACAATCGAGAAGAATGCAAAAGCTCAAGAAGACTTGGAACTCGTTACACTCTCCGTACAGAATGACCCTATTCCCAGAAAGCTCTTCGTTGGAGTGCTGGGCTTCTTGTTGTGAGATGAAGCCAAGTCAAAGCAGTTGCTACAAGATTCAACACAACAGTTGCCGCAAGTACAGCGTCTTTTCAAACGCACAAGCCGAACGTTGAGAGTCATCTACGAACACGAACTCATGCGCAAGACTCTAGCTTTAGTCAATCCTCGCATCATGTATCAATATTCATATATTTAAATCAACAATACCAAAAAATTGAATCTCAAGACCCTGCTTCGTCAGCTTTCTCGCGCAATACTTTTTGCTCAAATTCACCGCGAAGCACAACGCACGCGCTTCAAACATTCTGCACAAGGATACGCTCTGCTTTGTGAATTGGGCTACGACTTAGCTACACCTGTCACATTTGAAGCAACCCGCTCCCATGGGCGACACCCAACCAGATCACTATTGAACCAGTATCGCAGCACATGGATCGAGATACCCAAACATGACGACGTGAATCACGAGTCGAACATTTCAAAGAAACCACAGGAGAGTGGATCTTGTACACAGAAGCATCTCCGTCTCATACCAGTGAGGGCTCTCGAACAGGAATAGCTACCGATGGACCACCAATATCAAGGGTCTTCCATTACAACATTAAAACGCAACACATTGCAGATATCAGGGCCATAGTAGAACAAGTTTCCTTGCCCAGGTCGAATTTCCATAATTTACTGGCCCGCACAGTTAGCCAAACAGCCTGTCGAGCGCTTGCAACAGGTGATATTCCAGACGCACATTACAGCAAACTTGCGAAGCACTAAGGTGACCACCCTTCATTACGTGTTCGTATACAGTGGATACCTGGTCACTCGGGGATCAGAGGGAATGAAGTGGCACATGCCATTTCCTGTGTATATCTTCCAGGCCCTCCTCTGTGGTGACCGCATTTAGTGAAGCACACCGAATTACTTGCTATGGCACGTTTTCACAGGCACGAACGATTAGATGAAATGCGCAACAAGTACTGGGTTTATTCCGATTCTCCTCACTCCATGAAGAGACGTGAAGATGCCCTTATAAGGCATGCCCAAGCTCACTCTTTCATTATGCCAGGCATTCAGCCTAAAATACAAGGCAAGGACAGGTCTCTTTCTTGCACGGCCTGCGGGAGGTTCCCGGATAACACTCACGTTCTGTAGGACTGTCCGGGTGATCGCACCACCGTGGGCGACAGCCTCAAGCACATACCTATACACCTAAGAACTGCGACCCCGAAGGAATGATTAGTGGACTCCACCGCAGATGCCATGAAGACTCTGATTCAGCATTTGTAACTTCTAGGCCAGTCTGCTGGAGGGACTTTTTAGTTAAACCGGACTCGGGTACCTTTATTTTCAGAAAAAGTTGTTCTCACTCTTTATCAGTTGCATTGTACTCGTCTCTCAATGTTAGACCACGTGAAAGGTCCGTGTCTTTTTTTGCCGGATGCAGCTTATGCCCCAGAAAGTAAAACACCGGGAGTGTACTACGTATGTAGGTACGTGCGCATAAAATGAATAAGTGATAGCGTGTTAAGAGTGCCTAGCATCCTTCACAAGTGCCCCTAGGGCAGCCGCGCCCAAACAACACGAAAGTGCACTCCCTCCGATTAAGTGTTTTGAAGAATCAAGCTCACATCACGATACCTCCTTTCTACACTAAAACCAATTGAGGAAGCTGTCTAAAAACATTTGAAGAAAACGCCATAGTTCGTGACCTCATTTTGATTGTGCTTCAGAGGATATAGGAATAGCCACTGTATTTTATAGTTATATCGCTTATGATCAGAACGTGATGGCTAGAGTCGGGATGTCTTAAATTGTAAAGAAAATGCGCTTTTTGCTAAAAACGAAAACAAAGCTACAGCTAAGAGCTTCCTGAAAACAAAAAAAAATCCAGAAAGAAGGTGATGTTGATAAAATACTTCCCACTCTGCTCTCGAATAATAGCTATCGCGAAGACTTCTCTGGTGAACTGTGTAAATATTCGGTACTGTGTCTTTGAGAATGTATTTTTAGTGTATAGTTGCGAACAGGAGTTCTCGTATTCTAGAGCGCTGTTTTTGTGTGTTCCAGTAAGCCAACTTGTTGGAAGCTTTTACTCATATTTTGGGTCGTTTCTGTTCGAACAAGACGGGGATTGTGGTTAAAATTGCCCGGAGACCTAGTTGGCGGTGTTGATAGTTTCAGTACACGTATTCTCTTCGCCGAAGTGGTAGCAAAGCGGGTGGTTATCCGAGGTGCGCAACGCACTCTTTTTCTGTTGAGGCAGATGGCAGACAGGAGGGTGCAATCGGCAACCTTAAGGCGAGTGGTGGACTCGAAGCAGTGCGCTTGAATGATTGCACAGCCTGGTACATTGGCGGTGCAGCGATACCTGTCACCCGTGGCTCACGGGGTTACAATGCAGCTGCATATTGTCAGGACTGCCACTTCAGACATAAGTGGTGCGATTGGCACCAGTGGTGCGACTGCCTGCCAGATTTCGAGTCTGATTGCATCCGCCAAGGCTGCCACAGATGAATGGGATCCCACTGCCTGAAACTTTCGCAATTCGTTCCGCTTGATACTTTGGATAAAGTCTGCGAGGTCCCGTGTCTCGCCATCAGAGCCGACAGGGCATGTGGCGGCCGGGATTCGGCGTCCATATTGCGACGACCGCTACTGAAGAGTACGCTCCAGCGTGATTGCCTCAGTGAAAAGCTCGGCGACTGTCGTCGTGGATGGCGCACGACTACGGCGATGGCATAGATTGCCGCTTCTTCTTTTCCTTTGGCATTGCAGGGTCCGCGCGCCTGAAGAGCTGAAGCATAAATTCTCGACAAACATAGAAACTTGTGTGTTCGATCGCGGTTTCTGCAGGATATGTCTTGTTCCGGCCTCCCCTTTTTCTCGGTGTTGCGGTAGGCGTCACGGAGCTGTCGGTTATCTCTAATTATGTCACAAAAGAGCTCACGAGGTTCTCGTACGATGTCTTCGCCAAATTTTTTAAGCCAAGGTAAGCTCGGCGTAGCTTCTTAACATCGTCCCGTTTCTTGATACTTGCAACTCGATCCAAGTGGGTGAGCCAGCAACATTCTTGAAGGTGTCTCCACCAAAGAAGATGCCGTCAGGGGCATGATATCACACCAAATAGGATGCCCTTTTCTGCTTGCTGTTTCAGGCCACTCTCACCTGGACTATCTGGCCTTGACTGGCCGATCTAGACCACCCTCCATCAACGTGCTTGCCTCTGACTACGCTGTATTTGACGCATCATGCCCCGGTTCTGGATGGGACCGGCCCATCCACTTGGCAACCTGGATATGCAACAGCTGCGTTCGAGGTGGCCGGTGCGTATTAAAAAAAGCACCCATTGAGCCTACAATTCGGGTACGACATCGCACCAGACAAGATTCCTCCATGCTTCCTACTATTTCAGGCCGCTATCACCTAGACTATCCGGCCATGGTTGACTGATCTAGACCACTCTCCGTCAACGTGCTTGCCGCTGATTACGCTGAATTCGACACAGCACTCGCTGGTTCGGAATGGGACCTGCCAGTCCACCTGGCAACCAAGATATAAGGCAGCTGCGTTTGAGGCGGTCGGCGCTCAATATAAAAAGCACCCAACAAGCCTACACTTCGGGCACGACATCGCACCAGACAAGTTGCCTTCATGTTGCTTGGAGTTTCAGGTTATATACCTTAACAATGCGGCTTGTGTTAAGAGTAGCAACTGCTGTCTTCTGGTGGTGTCGTGTCGACGTGCTCTTGAAGACATACTGAAACGAACGTATGCTTTTTCAGCTTGGTTTTGTTCTTGTTTGTGCAATCTTTTGCTCTTATTTGCGGGCAATGTTGAGTGAAATCCTTGCCCCATGTCACAAAGTGAGAGTGACGTTTTTTCCACCGCGCTATATATTATCCAAAAGCTTGAAGAAGCACGGGGTTCATTACTGAACGAGCTAAAAAGCGTCAAAGAAAAACAGGAAACCTATGAAAACATTGTTCAAGTACTCAGTCCTAATGTGGCTACCTTGGAATAGGCAATCGCTTCGCTAGCACAGCACTGGAAGACAAAAATGAAACTGTGCTCGTCTCAGATCAACTGACTGCCATTTCAACAAAGTTTAAGGACGTAAAAAATAGGAGGCGCCGCTCAAAACTTCTATTTTTTTGGCATAGAAGATGCGCCTGGTGAAGACTGGTGTTTGAGCGAACAAAATATAAATAAATTATGCTCGAAACATTAGCAGGTGACCCTTAATAGCCTTTAATCAGGACGGGTTCAGCATGTAGGAAAATACAGCCCAGAAAAGTGAAGGCCAATACTTGCCAAGTTGACTTACTTCAAAGACAAAGCACTAATCTTGTCATCGGTGTCTAAACTAAAGGAAAAAAATGCAATACACGAAGACTTCTCGCTTGCAACAAGCAAAACCAGGGCAAACCTGATAAATTTTGCAAAATTGCGGAATCAGAAACACAAGTTGTTAGTTGAAAAATTGCGCATGGACTCAAAAATTTATGTTTATAATGTGACGACCGATGCTGTCATCCAATTAGAACAATAGCTCACGTGCAGTGAGTGTGCGCCCGTCTCGAATCAAGCGAAACCAGTCATCATGCCTTCCCCGTTGTAATTATCCTTCACTAACTCTCAAAGTAGTTTGTCTAAGTGTGCTGAAGTCTCATCTTTCCTTAAAGACAGTGATTCCGATATCATCGCTTTCACGGAAACGTCGCTGCACCCTGACATCGGTGATAGTGAAGATTTTCAGGTGACAACACATTTAATATATGCAGGCGCGATCGCACTCATAAGTGAGGGGGAGGCGTTCTGCTGCGAATTAAAATATTACTATTAATATTTGCTATATTACACAGTCTGATCTGGAAATCATATGGACGGCTTGCACAACATCTTCCACCATGCTATTGATAGGCAACTGCTACCGAGCACCAAGCTTCGATCACTCCTTTTGGGACAGGTTACGCGCAAGGATTGTAAGAGCACTTGAAGAGCACTTGAAAGCATTGTGAAATCACCTTTACCACGCCGATATCACGTATCTGTTAGGTGATGTCAATTTTTCGCAGATCGACTGGACACTGTTAACGTCTGCCTGCACAGTTTCATCAAGGCTCATTGAGCTATCATTAAATCTCAACCTATTTCAAGTCCTTACCCAACTTACCCGCGGTCTGAATATACTAGACCTCATATTTACAACCGCCCCAATTACAGTCATTAGTATGACTTGCTTAGATGAACTGCGCGATCATAAATTACTTCAAATCGCCATTATTATTCCGCTCTCTGTCACTGGTGTAACGATAAAACAAATTCGCGAGTATAATCGAGCTAATTACGATTGTATTTCTGCCTAACTGCAAGTATTTTATAATAAATCGTGATGCCCTTCTTTCATGACAGGCCTGTAAAAAGTAACTGGGTTTTTTTAGAGATAAGCTCGCAGAATTAGTATTCAAGCCCATTCTACTTATCACCATATCTAACGATAAAACTAACCCTTAGTTAACGAGAAAACATCAGTGCTTGCGCAAAAAGAAGACTGTACGATTCCGCGAAATGTGAGGGTACGCCAGGTTCATGGAATAGTACCCAAAGAGGTACCTGAATTCTTACTGTTCTGCCCTACGTCAAGCTAAAGATAAGTACTGTTCAGAAGATCTTGCAGCCCCTACTAAAAGTAATCTAAATTATTTTTTGAAAATGGTAAATCAACTTTCTTTTAGTAATCATGTTGTGCTCGATAACGCTAACACCCCATATTCCAATGCTGACACTCCCGTAGCGCTAAACTCGTTTTTACATCCGTGTTCACGAATAAAGAAAATTCTAGCATCCCTTATGGTAATGATTGTGAGTACATGTACATGGCACCTGTTGACATTATACTTCATGGCATCGTCATTTCATCGATAACCTTGAAAGGTCCTCGTCCTCCGGAGTTGACGAAATAAATTCAAGAATACTAAAAACACCATTTCAGTTTTCAGCGTCATCTTGCTTCCCATCTATAAACAGTCGTTATCAACAATTCAACTCCCCCCTGATTGAAAAATGTGAAACGTAGTGCCCAATTTCAAAAGAGGTAATAAACATTTACTCGAAAATTATCACCACATTTCGCTAACATGAATTTGCTGCAAGATGCTCGAACACATTATGGCATTGCATGTTTACAATCCCCTAGAGTCTAATAATTTCTTCGTCTCAACTCAGCATGGGTTTAGGAAAAGCTTCTGTGAGTCGCAACTTTGAAGTCACTACTGACCTTCATTACAGCATGAACATTATCTTGCAAAGACGGCATCTTCCTAGGTTTCTCTAAAGCGCTTAATAGCGTAGAAAATTGTCGACAATTATCAGAACTTTCAACGCATAAATTAGATTCGTTAACCTTATCATAGGTCCGTAACTTTCTATCGAACCACCACCAGTTTACCGTTGTTAATAATACTGATTTTCTCTCTCCTACGTCAAATCAGGGGTACTGCAAGGTAGCGCACTTGGACCTTTGGTATTTATAATTTACATTAATGACCTGCCAATTACTATAACATCGTGTATACGCATATTTGTTGACGACTGCATGGTTTATCATCCTAATAAACGTTCACACGGTCGCCTATTGCTCCAATATGACCTGGACCCCATTAACAACTGGTGTAAAACATGGCTAAAGACTCTATACATTTCAAAATGTAAAATATTCTCATTCGCCCGTAAATTAGTTCGTGTGTATTTCCTTACAGCATTTGTAACAACACATTAACAAGAACCACGCGGTATAGATACCTAGGCCTCCACCTCAAAGAAAATATTTTTGGTGTAGATCTTGTAACCACCATTGCTGTTAGTTCCTCCAGATCACTAGGGTATTTTCATCATAACCTTCAAACCACTACTCCTTACGTACCTAAACAGGCCTACCTAACATTTGTCTGACCCCAGTTAGAGTACGCATCATCCATCTGGTCGCCTATTTAAAAATACTTAATACAGAAGTTGGAAGCAATCCAGAACAGAGCTTGTCGTTTTATCACGCAGGATTCTGATAACAAGTCAAGCATAACCCAATTAAAGCATAAAAGTTCACTTTATTCTTCAACAATACGTCGTGACAAGCCTTTTTGACTCTCTTTCATAAATATGCAAATTCCACTCTATCACCGTTACCACAATTGCAAAGTTTCTATCACCTATCGCAGACATTACACAATGACTTCACTCACACCCACGTTTATGGCAACACTAATGCATTTAACTTCTCATGAATCCCAAGCTCCACGTGCTTGTGGAATAATATTCACAACAGCATCACCCTACTGCGTAATCACAATAAATTTCGCGAGAGTTTTAATAATCATTTCGTTGGCAATTCTTAGCTGGTCCATTTCCTCCCTAGAATCATGCCTTGTTTTTTTTTCATGAGCAGGGTGATGCTATGATTTTTGTTTTGTTCATTATGTAACCACTTTAGCTAATAGTACTGGTAAACAGTACGTTTTGTTAACTGTTATTGCAATCAACCTGTCCAACACGCTGTTACATTTCTTTTGTTCGTAATAAAACTTCCTGATCCACCTGACATACTACGACCACATTGTAATTAAACATGTTTGCTGCATTGCCGCTGATTTGGGTCATATTTTATATTGATACTATTTTCATGTACTGGTTTTGTTTTTTATTTAGACCCAAATTGTTTTTCACTGTGTCTCGATCCCCCTTACACAATGCCTTTTGAGGCCTGTAAGAAATTTGTAAATAAATAAAAAATATTGAAAAATATTCCCATGCGCTATCGCCATAAAAAAGACAGCGCATACTTTCAAATCTCTAAAAATACCCCGGGTTCACCGCCTAGCACTCGTTCAGAACGACGACAGCCAGAAAAGAGCAAAGGTAACATGTCACAAAAAATTGGCAGATCCCACGTACAGAGGGAATGAATGATATGTGAAGCATCAATGAGAAATGTTGATATGCCACTTTAAAGTCAGCAAAACTTTACGAGGTGGAGAAGGTGATGCCATACTGGACTTCCGTGTCATAATTGTTATGTTTCGTTGTGTCTACCTTCATCATCTATTCACGTCATGTGATACCAAATTTAGTTTACGTAGAGCTAGGGAAACGGCCACGAGCGCACTATCAGCGTGGTATGTTGTCATGTTCTTGCATGACACGCGTGTCAGGAATATAATGTTTGCACCAGTCATACACTCCGTCATCCATTGACGTCACGTGACACCAAATTTCGTATATTTGGAACTAGCAAAGCGGCCCCGACTGCATCATGAAGGGCCCAATATGCTCCAACGTAGCGTTACCGCACGCGCACATTGGGAACAGCGACACTACAATAACAAAACGCGAGCACCTTATAGGCTGACACCAAGCGTGACCAGCGTCTGTCGGCACGGACCCACGGCAACCGGCGCGAATTGCGACATGCTGAAGTTCGCGTTGATGCGTTACCCAGGCAACACTGCGTGTCCCTCTTTGTGTGACAGAGGGACGCTGGACGTGCTCAAACACGCATAAGTCACAGCAACGCAGCGTGTGGCTTACGTGCGAGAGTGTATGGCAGGACTGGCGCCTAGCGTGACAACGCCGGCGTGACGCGACGAAATGAACGGTGGCATGCACGGGCACCGCGTCATGACAAAGTGTATTGGCGCCTTGACTGTCACATGTAATCACATTCTCACATGTCATGCATCTCAAGATTATTATGTTTGCACCAGTCACATACCCCTGTCATTCATTAGCGTCAGGTAATACCAAATTTGGCATATATAAAGATAGCGAAACAGCCGCGAGAGCATCATGAGCATGGCATATAGTCATGTTGTTACATAACACGCGTGTCATGATTTTCACGTTAGGGTCTGTCGCTTGTGTTCGCCATGCAATTATGTCATGCATAGCAGTTTTTCAACATGCCATGTGAACGAAACAACCGCAAGAGCTTTAATACCATGAAATATAAATCATGACATTTATCCCATACATATCAGGATTTTCATGTTACGACTAGTCAAATGTGTTCTTCCCAGTGTGATCTCATGTCATAACAAATTTGGTATCGATACCATTATCTAAACGGCCAGGAGAGCTGAAAGTTGAAGGTGGCTAGATAGATAGATAGATAGATAGATAGATAGATAGATAGATAGATAGATAGATAGATAGATAGATAGATAGATAGATAGATAGATAGATACGCTCAATGTCACCGAAGTTCGCTAAGAAATGATTCGCATTTAACAACCCAAATGAAGCAGCGCCCTATGTATATGTCAAATAGTCGAAAGCTTCGAAAAAAAGCTGCATTTGAAACCCAACATTGAAATCTGAGCCACCCAGCATGCCCGTGAGGCAGCGTCGAGGCAAGCCCTTGACATCACCTCACAGGAGGCTTAGGCCACGCCACCTAACCTGCTGGTTTCCTATAATAAACTTTATTCCTCCTCCTCCTAAAACCCAACATGTGGGTTTCATGTGTTTCAGCAAGGACAAAAATGAAGAAGTGGGGTGACCACCATTATGGGGTGACCACCATATTGAAAATACTTAAAGGCTTCCAAAAGGTATGGGCCCTCCTGTGTTTGGGTACTGTGCCCGAGCCAACAAGAACCCAAGGACTGACTTCCACCCAAAGCAGCAAAGACTGCAGGACGCGTCACTGGCGCTCTGGGAGAAATAACAATTTAACAATGGGCCTACACTCGGCTGAAACCAAAAACCTCGTGCTCTGGGGCACGCGAGAAGGAAAACTTCATTACCGCCGCCCCTTATCAAGCGAAATAACCAGTTACTTTAGCATCGTTCCACCCCACCATCTCCTTGGAACATATTCTTACGTGAAGGTACACGCGATACTAGGCGTTTCAAGATATATTTACAACACGCCAACGCACAAGCCGAGATAGAGAACAGGAGCTGAAGATGACGATCCTTCTTACCATGGCGCATACCCACAAAGGGGGCCCTACACCAAAATAATGTCGTCTTCTTCCGCGCCTACCTAACCGCTTTTGTGGGACATTGTCTCAAAACATAGCCCCCGGGTGCTGAAGCACTGTCTCGGTGCTTTCTATGATGTTGCCGAGTGGTAAAGCTTAAGCTGAGATACATTAACAATGTCTGCAGATATTGAAAGGGAAGAAGGAAGAAGACTCGAGCGGGGCTATCTTGTAGGTCACATCTGTCACCTGGCGCAATACGCGGTAGGGTCCCCAGTTGCGGGAAAACAGTTTTTCAGAAAGTCCAACGCGCCTCGTCGGAGTCCACGATAGCACAAGAGAACCCGGAGTAAAAGAAACTTGGCGATGATGGGAATTGTAACGGTGCCACTGCTGATCTTGCGATGCTAAGAGGCGCTGACGGGCAACTTCTCGGGCTTTTCGAGCTCTGGTGATAGCATCGCGGGCGTATTCGGTCGTCAATTCGATGGCTGTCGGAAAGATGGTGTCAAACGGTTAAGTTGGATCACAGCCAAACACGAGATAGGTGAAAAACCAGCTGCATCGTGGCGTGAGGAATTATAGGCGAACGTAACAAAGGGCGGTGCAACGTCCCAGTTCTGGTGGTCGGACGATACCTACATGGTGAGCATATCGGTCAAAGTCCGGTTGAATCGCTCCGTCAGTCTGTTAGTTTGCGGGTGGTAGGCTGTCGTAATTTTATGTTTTGTCTCGCAGGAGCGAAGCAGGTTGTCGATTACTCGGGAAAAGAAATAGCGCCCACGAACTGTGAGGAGTTGACGTGGTGCGCCATGATGAAGTATTACGTCGTGCAGAAGGAAATCGGCAACGGCTGTGGCACAGCTGGTTGGTAGAGCCCGTGCAATGGCGTACCGCGCAGTGTGATCCGTCGCAAGAGCTATCCACTTATTCCCAGAAGTGGACGCAGGGAAAGGGCCTAGGAGGTCAAGACCATGTCGAAAGTACAAATCAAAGGGTAGTCAAGTGGTTGGAGGAACGCAGCAGGGCTCACCTAAGGTTTTTTCAGCGTTGACACTCATCGCATGAGGTGACGTAGCGGCGGACCGAGCGATGAGAACTGGGCCAGTAAAATCGATACTGTACACGGTCATTCGTCCGAGACAGTCCGAGGTGACCGGCAGTGGGAGCGTCGCGAAGCTGACTGATCACGCTCGCACGTAAGTGTGAAGGTACCACAAGGAGCAGTTCGTGTTCATCAGAGCGGAGGATGTAACGGTACAATGTGCCATCCTTGAGCACGAACAATTGAGAAGACGGATCGGGTGTTGCAGAATGAAGCCTTTCGATAACGTTACGTAGGACAGGATTTCGGCGCTGTTCCTCCCGGATGTTGCTTAAAGTGGAGAGAGACAGGACACATGGCGCTTCATCGAACGCCTCAGGTGGGTCCACTGGATTCCGAGATAGCCAGTCAGCGTCATGGTGTAAGCGGCCAGATTTGTAGGACACCGAGTAGTTATACTCTTGGAGTCGTAATGCCCATCAACCAAGGCGCCCAGTGGGGTCCTTCAAGGATGTGAGCCAGCAAAGTGCATGGTGATTGGTTGTGACGGTGAAATGTCGACCGTGTAAATAGGGCTGAAATTTCGCTGCTGCCCAAACGAGAGCGAGGAATTCCCTTTCGGTGATTGGGTAGTTCCTTTCCGCCTGTCAGAAGAGACGGCTGGCATAGGCGATAACGCGGGCGCAGCTGCTTTGATGCTGGACCAAAACGCCACCAATTCTGAAGCCACTGGCATCGGTGCGGACTTCTGTAGGGGCGGCGTTGTCAAAATGGGCCAGAACCGGTAATTCTGTTAGCAATGCAATGAGTGTAGAGAACGCCGTAGCCTGCGCAGCACCCCATGGGAATGAAACATCTTATCTCAGTAAGTTTGTGAGAGGACTAGCTACTTCCGCATAGTTGTTCACAAAACGTCGAAAGTACGAGCACAGATCGAGAAAGCTGTGGACTTCTTTGGGGCAGGTTGGAATAGCGAAGTTCCGCACGGCTCGCACTTTATCGAAATCGGGACGTACACCAGAAGAGTCGACAAGGTGCCCCAACATGGTTAGTTGCTGGCGTCCGAAGTGGTGCTTTGACGACTTCAGTTGGAAACCGGCATTGCGAAAAACAGCCAGTATTGAAGATAGGCGGTCGACGTGGCTCTCAAAGGTCGGAGAAAAGACGATAACATTGTCAAGGTAACGTAGACAAATTGACCATTTGAACCCACGCAAAAGAGAGTCTATCAACCGCTTGAAGGTGGCCGTAGCGTTGCATAACCCGAAGGTCATGACTTTAAACTGGTAAAGACCATCGGGCGTGATAAAGGCGGTCTTTTCGCGGTCCATGTCGTGGACAGCAATTTGCCAGTACCCTCTGCTTAGATCAATGGACGAAAAATACTTAGCGCCGTGAAGACAACCCAGGGCGTCGTCTATGCGCGGTAGCGGGTAGACGTCTTTTTTAGTATTCTTGTTCAGATGTCGGTAGTCAACACAGAATCGCCAAGTGTTGTCCTTCTTTTTCACAGGAACTACAGGGGAAGCCCATGGACTACAAGATGGCTCAATTATGTCTCTGGCGAGCATTTCGTCGACTCCTGCTTGAATTATGTGACGCGGTATGGTCGCGGTATGTGATGCGGTATGTGACGCGGTATGGAATTAGATACGCGGTATGGCCGGCGATGGACAGGGGAGGCATCGCCAGTGTCAACGCGGTGCTTTACAGCAGTGGTTTGATCAAGCAGACGACCACAAAATTCAAATACGTCCCAGTATGACTCAAGGACTTGAAGGAGTGCGTCAGCTTGATGCGGCAAAAGGTCTGGCGCGATCATTTTTTCAACGTCAGCAGACGGGTTTGCTTGCGAAGATCGAGCATGCGTGTAGCTACAGTGTCCAGCATCGTTGGAAGATAGAGCTGAGATGACGCATTCGTCAGAGGGAGTCAGCATGGCGAGGGCAAATCTACGCAGGAGCACTTGTGGACACAGAGCAAAGTTGAGCACCGGAATGAAGGCGCGCGCACGGTTTGCACGTAACTGAATAACAGTGTGTGGTAAGGTAACACTGTGAGTCAAAAGAATGGATGTAATGGGCGTGAGCACATAGTCACCATCGGATACAGGCGGTGAGGGCATTACGGTGATGCAGGTCACAGTTTCCGGTGACAAACGGACATGCAGCAGAGCACATAGCTTAGGGTGGACTGGACGGATGAATCGGACACGGTAGGTCAAGTTGCACAGTACCAGCTGAACAGTCGATTAGGGCTGAATGAGTGGACAAAAAGTCAAGACCGAGGATCACATTATTGGTGCAGTGAGAGAGAACAGTGATGAGAACTGAAGTTTGGCGGCCGGCGATAGTGACGCGTGCAGTACAGACGCCAATAACAGAATCCGTGCCACCATCAGCAACACGAACACTGCGTGAAGAGGCTGGAGTAAGGACTTTCTTCAAGCGGTAACGAATGTGCAAGCTCATCACAGAAATTTGGGCGCCAGTGTTCACCAAAGCTTTAATAGATAAACCGTCCACTTCAACGTCGATCAGGTTCCTATTGGTCAGCAGCGTCAACAGAGGAATTGGAGAGCAAGTCGTATCAGCAGCGTCACCTTCAGGAGCTGCAGCCATTAGTTTTCCGAAGAAAACCGCCGGGAAGATGATAGGGACGGGGAACGGGGTGGCGGTGGAGACCGGGAAAATCTACGTCCAGGTGAAGAAGAGCGACTGTACTGGGTAGTCGGAATATCTGAGCCATCACGCCGTGGTAGTTCCTGGCCATAGAGATGAGCTGGTGAGTAGAGGTTGGAGAAGCTTGAGTTTGCCCGATACGGTGAGGTCCACGTGCTCCGGCAATGGCGGAAAATGTGTCCCAATCGTTCACATCGGAAGCAAATCGGCCTGTCTTCAGGCGTCCTCCACGCAATTGCGTCACGGTTACGCGGAGCAGAGCGACGATAATGCTATTGGTGGCTGGAGGTGGATGAACTGACAGCGTCGGGATGGTGCACAGAACAGACCGTGTGGATACCCGCGTTGGCTATTTCTTGGCGAACAACGGTCTGTATTAGCGATATGGTTGGCTGAGGATCACTTGGTGCTAGTTCTCTCAAGGGTGCGGGTAATATGGCCTCAATTTCGCGGCGTACGATTCTCGTGATGTCACCAGAGTGTGAATCGGGCTGGGTCGCTATACGAAGATCATCGCAAGTTTACGTTGCAGCAGTTTTGGGGAGGCGCGTAAAGTGGTGGGCATTGCGCCGACTTTAACCCCTTGAAAGCATTGGCACTCCAAGATATATTTGCACGGTGAAACAGCCTTTGCACAAAAGGAGGTTAAATGCTTCGTCTGCGATGCCCTTGAACACGTGCGCTACCTTGTATGCTTCAGCCATGGTTCGGTCAATTTTACGGCAAAGGGTCAGCACACCTTGTATATACACCAGGTAATATTCTATGGACGTCTTAACACGTGTGCCAAGTTCTTTCTTAGCGGCCTGCCTGCAGCCCGCAGATTGACCATACAACTCGCGTAGCTTGGTCTTGCATACGTGTCAGCTCGTGATCGTGTCCACGTTGTTATTGAACCATGCCTTGGCCGTTCCTTGCAAATAAAAGATGACGTTTGCCAGCATCAAGGTTGGGTCCTACCTGTGATTTTCGCTGACGAGCTCGTAGAGTTTAAGCCACTCATCCACGTCCTCGCCTTCCGTTCCCGAAAAGTTGCAGGAATCGCGGGGTGGAGTGGCCACGAGAAAAAGAGGGGAGGTCGGCGTCGTTGATGCATTGGGCGTGGCAGTTGACGAAGCGTTCCTGCCGGTGGACATGTCGGAAGCAGCGACTAGCCGTCCGCTGCGTAATTCCGTCGTGCGTTGTAACCCAGCACCTTCCAACAAAATGTTAGATGAAGGTGATCGCGATACTAGGCGTTTCAAGATATATTTACACCACGCCAACGCGCAAGCCAAGATGGACAACAAGAGCTGAAGATCATGATCCTTCTTATCCTGGCGCATACCCACAAAGGGGGCCTACACCAAAATCATCTCGTCTTCCTCCGCGCCTACCTAACTGCTTTTATGGGACATTGTCTCATAACAATATCATTCCAATTTCATGGAATCCCGCTCCTTTAGGAACGACGTTTGAGGAAACTGGACCACCGTATTCGGCTTTGTCCTCTCTTCTCTTCTCCTTCTAAGCCGGTCATCGACCAGCCTTCGATACAGAAACCGCAGCTTCCTCGCCTCTCTTGCAGCAATGAGAAAACGCGGCGGCACCATTCTCCTCCGCCCTGTTTTGGAGAAGGCAAACTTCCTCGCTGTGCCATTCCTTTCCAAATTACCGGCGACTCGGCGCGGGCACGTCAACTTGCGGTGTAACATTGTGACAGTGGACACATGACCCTTCTCAGATCCCTCACTATTCAGTCAAGTTGGTTCTGCGACACCCACGTTAGTTACAAGCTTCCCGTGCAACACACCTACGTGGGCACGTTCTTTAGTGTTGAGGCAGACCTTGACGCTGACTACATTGCCGCAATTCTGGTGTCAACCATTCCAGTTGCCTTCTACGTCCGCTGAATCCACTGGTATGCAACACGCTAACTTTTCCGGGAACCAACTTTCTGCCGCAGGTGTTCCTGTTCAAGATCCAGAGGCCGATTCACTCTCATCAGCACCTGCTGCGGTCGTTTCGACTGCGCCACTGATACCGGCTCGTGAGAGGAGCGCTGCCGGATCTTCAGCACCAGACACTGAGCCAACAAGCTGCGCAGCACATCCTGGCTGGTCGGAAGCAAGAACGTCTTCATACTCACCTCTTCTGGTGGTAGTGGTGGCAAAAGCAATTTATAACAAGAAATGTACCGGAGCGTTGTGGCATATTGCATCATTGAGTGGCAAGACCCTATTCCTGGATGCCAATAGAGTTGGCCGCTGCTCGAGTGCACCGCCCAAAGGAGCGTTGAGCATACAAGGTTGAGCAGCCTAGCAGGTACTCCTCCCAAGCTTCTCTATTTTGTATGGTGAAATGAGGTGAAAAATGAAAGGGGTTAATAGGGCACGAAGCGACGACATGGTAGGTGTCGGGCAGACCTGTTCAGTCAAGCCAGTGTCACTGATTTCCGGCATAAATTCCTGTCGACCGCCGGATTGAGATAGATGTTTGTCTGAAGACGGTGTTGTATTCGCTTGTGCGCTTACTCTAGAATATTTCCGGAGTCCGGGTACAGGTTGCATGAAGCCCGGTAATAGGCAAGAGTTTCACGAAAGCGCGTGAGTTTCGTATTAACAGATTCCGACTCGGGACATAGAGAGGCAATGGCCCAGATGGTGGTGATAGTGGTTAAAAGAGGAGAAAGGCAACTAATTTCTGCAGCCCGGTCGGGAGCACGACGCAGTGCCTAAACCTCAGATAAGATAAGCGCGCCCCGCCGTGGTGGTCTAGTGGCTAAGGTACTCGGCTGCTGACCCGCAGGTCGCGGGTTCTATTCCCGGCTGCGGCGGCTGCATTTCCGATGGAGGTGGAAATGTTGTAGGCCCGTGTACTCAGATTTGGGTGCACGTTAAAGTACCCCAGGTGGTCAAAATTTCCGGCGCCCTCCACTACGGCGTCTCTCATAATCAAATGGTGGTTTTGGGACGTTAAACCCCACAAATCAATCAATCAGATAAGATAAGCGTGGGCAGCGTGGTTCGGCCCCTTGTTGTCGGGCACGCCCGAGTGGCCCGGGGTCTATACTACACGAATGGGGTGAGGGTTAAAACGCCAAGAAGCTGCCAGACGTAGGTGAGCTGCCAGCGGGCCAATGGAACCTTGAAGGTATTCAAAACAATCTGAGAGCGAGTCCGTCAAGATGAGCGTAATGTGGGGTGTGAGGCAGCCAATGCAATGGCAATGTCTTCAGCTTGCGTCACAGTATTGGCTCTAAGGGAGAGGCCATCAACGCGTTTTGCCACTGTGATGACAGCGGCCGTTAACTGACCTGAGGGGAAGGGGCCTGAGACGTCTGCGTAGAAAACAGCAGGGCGGGCGTAGTGTCGCGCCTGAAGGGCCGCGGAACTAGCTAGTCTGTGGCCGGGATGTAGCTCGGGGTTCATGTGGCGGGGTTGTGGTTCAACCCATAGTTTTTGCCGCCAAAGTTCCGGTATGGGCTTCGAAGTGTCTAGATCGGAGATCGCATTGGGGCCGAGCCTGTGTAATAGACCTTGCCGTGAGGACGCATGCGACAAACAATTATTTGGCTAACACGATGAGCTTTCCGCAGCTCTGCAAAGAATTGATGTACCCCCAGTGCCATGAATCGGCTGTTGGAGGTGGCAATGGGAAGGTTGAGTGCACGTTTGTATACTGAAGGAAGGAAGATGTTCAGCTGGTGCTCGTGTTGATGACGCTGGCGAAGGTAAGGTGAGGCGTACAGGACGCGTCTGGTCACAAATGCTTGGTCCAACAGCATCGACTGGTTCCCATGGAGGCCACTGCGCTTGCTATATACTCGCCGTACTATACGGCTCACCTGTTCGCTCGTGTGTCTGAGGCTGGCTATTGTGTCATTGTGATCAAAAGATGAAGTGAGTGGGAGCCCAAGAACTCGAATTTTCTCGACTGATGGAATGGGACAGGACGGAAGCGAAACCTTTGGTGGAGGTAAGTCGGATACCCAGAGAATAGCCGATTTAGCAGGAGAGCACTCTACGGCACACGAAGCAGCGTAGGCGTTCACCTGAAGGGCAGCCTTTTGTGGGCGCTGTTCGATTTATGCTAAGGAGCCCGTGTTGGTCCCAATTGTAATATCATCGGCATATAGCGCAAGGTGTATTCTCTCGACCTTGTGCAGAACGAAAGTGAGATTCTACATGGCGAGGTAAAGAGTGGGGGTGGCAGGACAACACCTTGCGGTGTACCCTGTTTGCCTAATAGTTATGGACCATGTTCGATAGAAACAAGGCGGATAAAAACAGACCGAATAAATAGAAAGGCTCGAATGTAATTGAATGTCTTGTTGCCGCAGTTTGGGGTCTTTCAGAGAGGGTAATAGAATACTATTGTGTGACGTTATCAATTGCTCCTCTGAGATCGAGTGTGAGAACGGCTTTATCGTTACAGCGCATAGTGGCCGGTTCTAAAAGGTCGTGTTGAAGCTAAATCAGGATGTCCTGCGCCAACAGATGTGGGCGAAAGCCAAAACCCGTGTCATCAAAGTTCCTCCTGGCCTCTAGGTAGACGGAAAGGCGTGCGCGGACCATGGTTTGCATGAGTTTTCTGGCGCAGGAGGTTGGTGCAATTGGTCTCAGTGCCTCGATGCATACACGTTCGCACAATTTGGGTGTGATTGTGACGAGTGATGTATTCCAGTCTGATGGAAGCGGGAAGCCATCCCATGAAGAAGTGTTCACTTCCCAAAGTCTCACCCAAGTTTTCCCATGTAATGATTGATATGTGGGGTTTCCCATGTGTGATTGATATGTGTGGGCGAATAAGAGAGACACCATAGTGAAGGGCTCCGGAACTTTCGACCACCTGGGGTTCTTTAACATGCACCCAAATTTGAGCACATGGGCCTATAATAACTCCGCCTCCATCTGAAATGCAGCCGCTGCAGCCGGGATCCGAACCCTTGACCTGCGGGTTCCCAAGTAGCATCGCGAGTGTTACGAGTAAGGTAGAGGTAGGGGCATGTGGCGCGTGTGACCAAATTGCTGGAACGGGTGGGCTGTGCTGGATCGGTAAACAGCGCTAGGCTAAGCGAGCAGATGAGCTTCTTGAGTTCCATTTCACCGGGCCTTCTCATAGTAGTAACCTCAGTGAGAACTTGAGGCGTTGAAGTTACCGACAATCATCAGAGGTAGACGGTCTGGCGTGCGCAGCACCCTATGAGACAGATTCGTAAAGAAGGCCCTCGCAAGACGAATTCGACAATACACGCTTATTATGTGAAATAATGGTTGTGATATCTATTGCGACAGCACTGAAATCATACAATAGTCCTTTGGGAGATCCAGATCGAGGTTGACCTGTATCACCGTGTAAGCCTTATGCAGAAGAATGCATGCAGTGGTGCCTCCCACATAAGAGCAATATACAGAAAGAGTGTGTGTCGTGCCAGATTTTTGATGTGCCAACACGGCCAGCTGAGGGCAAATTGAGTGAAGGAAAAAAGAAAGGTGTGAGCGCTTTCGCCTGTTCCCGAAACCTCTAGAGTTCCATTGTATGATCACGAATTTTGATGACGAACTTGAAAGAGATGTACGGTTGCTAGCCTATATGAATATCCTAGGTTTTATATTTTACCCTCTATGTCTTGCTCAGAGCCTTGAGAAGCAGGGATGGGTACGAAGGCCGGAATATTTGACGGCGAGGTCATAGTAGCCACCTTGCGACGCCGCAGGGAGCTGAACCCATACTGCATACCGAAGAGGAGCGCGAACGCGATAACTTAGGTTAAAACTGAGTGATTTCCCAGGCTTGAATAGCCTGAGTGACATCTACTACTATGCGTTGGACAGAGAAGTTATCAATGAGGTGACTAATCGACGCTTTTACGCGCATAAGGCGATCCTCCATGTGAGTAATACGTTTTTCACTGGGATCAACTGCGTTAGTCGGCAAGGGATCCCAAGGTCCTGCAGTAGCTACTGGAACTTCGGAGTGGGTGCGTCGGCTACTGGAGACGGATGGTTATTTGGAGTTTGCGTATGGAGAGGGCATGTCTTGGGGGTTGCCAGCGTAGCCGCCTCGACAGGGGCGGCAGTACATAGGGGCTCTGCATAGTCTTGTTGTTAGGGCGCAAGTTGCTTAGTTAAGAGTGCGATTTGTTTTGTTACAAATTCATTGTGATTTTGAAGCTGCAGAGCCTACTGGCGAACGGTCACAAGTTCAGGTAAAGGAGGATTGACAGCGGGAGGACAAAGACGCTTGGAAGCAGCAGCCCCTGTCCAAATGCTCACCTTAGGAGCCCTGCTGGTTCGAAGAGCGTTGGGAATGCTTAAGTGTTGGCCGATTCTGAAGGCAGTCTGCTTCGGGTGGGTGCCTTTGGTCGGTCGTAACGATGGTGAGGTGGCTCCTCGGTGCAATGTTGAGGGCTATTATGGTTTTCGGTATTTTGCAGCACAGCCACTCGTCCCAGTTTCATGGTAATTGTGGCAAAGAAGGCACTTAGGGTGACAATTATGTTCAGTGAGGCCTTCGGAGGCAAGAGTGCCCCGCTTGTACATTGTGACGGAGTGGGGTGAGGGCACTCTTGCGGCCGATGGCCGATATGCCGCCCCTAGTGCAGGCAGGAACAGTTTTCTTGTAAGGGCGGATAAACGTGGCCACGCAGTGGTAGAAGAGGAAGCGGGGCAACTTCGTGCCCTCAAAAGTTACCTCCATCGCTGCGGAATCTCCGAGTTTTATGACCACGAGGATGGTTCTCCGAGGCCAATGCAGTTCCGATTTTATCTTTTTGGTGGTTTCAACAGGGTTGATCGTGATGGACATAATCTCTGACGCCTTGGCGTTGCCTCGGACATGCAGCTGTCGATCCCTTACTTGCAGGTGGATGTCACCGAAGAGTTTCTCTGTCATAGCCAGCATGATAGTACTGCAGACGAAGATGTTTTCTTCCCTGATCGGGCACACTTGAATTAGTGTGATGGTTCGGTCACCAAGGTAGCTTCGGATTGCGTCGCCAGTGTGATCAGGCGAGATACAAGCGCGCATTTTGATGGGAACGCGTGGTTTTATGACCACGATGTAATTATCACGAGAGAGACGAGGCGTCTGGCGGAGACGTCACTTGGGTGGCTTTGACAGCGATGAGAGAGCAGAGGTAGACACCCCACTGGTGGGTCGGAGCGCTGGCATTCCTTTTTGCGGCGTCTCGCTGTTGCTGGGACCCAGACTTGGATTGCGCTTGCTTGCGTTTCCAAATTCGTACCATGTCTTCGACATAATCGTTTTCTGACGGTATATCTTGTCCAGGGGAAGAAATGTCCATGGACACTACTTGTGTCGAGACAGGGTCGTAGCCCGTAACCACGTTGGCAGCCGCCATCGCTGGGCAGAGAGTCGCCACAAGGGTCTCCCTTGCGAAGCGGCGTAGACGCCGGAGTGAAACCTCTCTCTAAGTACCAAAGCTGGGCTCACCTAGACAGAAGTGGTGTTTAAATCAAGCAAAGGATTTGTTGGTGACAAGAAAAACCGAATTTAGGGAGGTAGAGCAGGTGATCCGCAGAAAATGAAGAAGGTCGACGAAGCCGATGTGGCGTGTGCCCGCCATCCTTGAGTGCTCACAGTGCCCCAGCTCTTCGTATTGCTTCGTGACGTGTCTGGCCACCAAGTGCTGAAACACGCCAGGACCATTGTCAATACCATCGAAAAGCGGGGAACGCGTTGGTCACATGGGTAGCTAGATTCGTGATGCAGTCACCAGTGGTGACCCGACGACCTCGGCAACCATCTAGCACACCACCTTGACACCCAGAACCGACAAAAAAAAAACAAAAGTCAAAGCATATATACGGAGTCAATGATGAGTGAGGCGAAGCGTACGTGAGCTTGTGCGTGCTTGCACCCGTCCGTTTGATCTTGCTTCCGTTTCCACGTGATCATCCGTGCGTTCATCCATGCTTCCGTCCGTCCATACATGCTTCCATCTAGTGAACACTCCAAGTACCACCATCTCACATCTCCCGTGGCACATACACGCTCAGTGCGTCCATTCATCCGTCCGTCTGTCAGCTAATCTGACTGTACGTTCGTCCAAGCGTCCGTCCGTGCGTCTGTCTAGCGAAAAATTTATGTACCGGAATCTCTCATCTCACGTGTGCTGTAACACATACCCGCTCGGCAGCGGGTACCTGGCGGGTCTGTACATCAACATAGGTGTATGTGCAGGCCCACGGCATAGGAAGCTTCACACCTAAAATTTTTGAGCCCCCCAAATCCACCTGCGAGCCCGGTGGCCTACACCGTCAACCCAAAGACTGAAGTGGTGAGCGCACAAGGAATCGTCACTTGTGCAGTGCTTGAGTTATTGCCGGCTGATCCCCTGGTTATTGATTGAAGTGCGTGGCTCCTGCTGCATATGATGCCATTGAATATGGAATTCAGTTGGCCAGCCGGACAAAATGAGGCACCTTGCATCACCCCAAGTCGGGCAATGGTCAATACCTCGAACATCTCGTAAGTAGCGCTTTCTAATTTAGCTCTCACCGTTAACTACTACGGATAGCGCGAGCATCTATGACTACAAGAGTATTTATTTATTAGTTATGAAAGTTAGTCTTCGGGATAGAAATGTCTCTTTAAGCGGCATCGTGAATGGATCGACGTTAAACGGTACTATACAATACACATTGTAAAACTTTATTATACCTAGGTAAAACCCACCAAGGTAGCCTAGTGGCTAAAGCACTCGGCTCCTGACCCACAGGTCGCAGCATCGAATCCCTGTCGCGATGTCTGAATTTTTGATGGAGGCCGAATTACCTTAGGCCCGTGTGCCTAGCTTTAGGTGTCCGTTAAAGTACCTTAGGTTGCCAAAATTTCAGGAGCCCTTCATAACGACGTCTATCATAATTTTGTAATGGTACTGGGACTATAACGTCCAGCAATTATTTCAATTATTACATTAACGTACGGCAAACAATATACTACTTTTCTAAGGACAAGTTTAACTCTCGTTGTATACAGATATATAGGACGGAGGGATCAACTATGTTAAGTTTTAACCAAACGCGATGCACCGGCGTCCAATTCCGTAGCTAGTGTCAAAATTTCGGGAAAACCAAATTTCTGTGGGAGAGGGTCACCTTAAAGACACAAAGATTTGTCTCTGTTGTGACACGCACACAAATTATTCATAATTAACCGGATACAAAATAACGAAAAAACGTATACTACTGCAAAAAATGTCTGTTACAATAAGCGCCTGGGTTAATTCCAAACAATCTAGAACGATCGCACACTGAGGGAGAAAAGTGCCTTAGCATCGTTTCTTCACACATGCTTTGGCAATGCCACTCGCTCATCAACATTTGAGTTGTTACTCCTAACTACTTCAGTAACTAACATTCGCTCAATCAGATTCTGATTCGGCAGTCAAGCTGCAATATAAACGGTTTGCTCTGTAAAGACTTCAGCGGCGCTTACACACTCGCTCGCGACAGAGAAACCATGTGCAGTTCCATATAACGACCAAAGTGAGCAGGTGAGTGCAGCTAAGGCAACTGTGTTGTGACCGCGTCTAGAAAGCAATTAAATGTACGCTATTTAATATAATCACTCATCTTATTGTGCACGAGACGGAAACGGCTTGTGCCAGTACACGAAACAGGACACAGAACCACAATATCAGGGCTGGTCACAGTAAGCGCCTGCTCTGAAACACGTGTATTTTGTTCTGGGGATGAATAAATGTGACTTCTACAAATGAGTAAATTATCAAAAAATGTGAGAAATAAAGAGAAAAGTTATCCGGGCACAATAAGCGAAAACCGACTGAAAGATGAATTCTAAACGAGCCAGCGCACTGCTGTAGAGAACATACAAAAACAACCGTATTTACGTTAAACATACGCAACTTTCATGCCTTACCACATTGTGGTTGCATATGGCAAGCTAAATAATTGATTAAAAAACAGGCGCGTGTTATACCTAGAGGCACTGAACTACATCTAATATTGCCGCGAACCATGATTGGGTTTGCTTATTTGTGTTTTGTTTTGTCGGCCTGGATGCGCCGGCCTGTGCTATCGCCGTTTTCACAGCGTTTCGAACAAACGCTACGACAGCGTTTCGAAAAAACGCTATCGAACAACGCTTCAGGCGTTGTTCGATAGAAACAACGCTTCAAGCGTTGTTTGTTAGAAACGCTGTTCGAACGAACAGCGTTTCTAACAAACGCTATCACGGCGTTCTCGATACAATTCGACTATTCGAGAAACCCTCGCGCCGAGGGATATAAATTCCCGCACAGCCGATGCCGCGTCATTCGATCGCCGCACTCACTAGCGTGCCCGTCGTTTTGCTGGCCGCTGCTTCGCCGCCTGTGTGTTTTTTTCAGTTGTTAGGGGAGCACAGGTTCGCTCCAATAAACTTGTTTTCTTCATAAACAACTGCGTCGTCCTTTGCTGCGTGAAAATATTTTAACCATCGAGGGTTTAAGAGATGTTTTTTTGTTGACTGTTTTTGTAAGGATTATTACACTTGTATGGGTTATTTAAAAGACCCGTTTAATGACACAGCACAAATATGCACCATTTTTCGAAATAAAAGGCAACTTACCCAGTAGCCTTGAGAGGTATCACCCGTTTCGTTGGTAAAGTGCAAGGACAATGCCGGACTATGAGAATAAACGGATACTGTCCATTGGGTGTCTGTAATAGTGAGAAAATTAAAAAACCTCGCGTAAAAAAAGTGTTTGATAATGTAGAGCATACAAAGCCTGCAGCTTCACGCGCTTTCGAGGCATGCTGTTGGAATGACGACATACAAAACAAAGAAGAGTAAGATAACATTGAGCCTTAACCCCTTAAGGGCTCATTAAACAAATATATTATGCACCAATATGGCCAAATTTTTTAATGATGTGATATGCTTCAGAAACGTGTTCAAAACACAAAAATATTTGCGAAAATTGTTTATAGTCGATAATCATGTTTAATTGGTCATTCTTTACCCCATATAATACCCTATATTTGGGGCATTTCTGGTGTATTCACAAATTAATTTCTGCAACTCCAGAAAGCACGGGTCGGGTTTGAATTACCTTGCAGAAAACAAACAATTTCTTGATAGTTCACTTGAAGCTAGTTGAGGCTACCATCCGTGTGGTAGCGTTCAAAGCACGGCACTGCGCAGAGAGCCTTCTCGCACCACCTGCACCAGGTCCTGGTTTCCTTGCGGATGTTCTTGCCATTTACATCTCGCTTCATGTAGCAGACTACGCAGCGGCGTGTCGGTTCTTGCTTCTTCTCTGTTGGTGGTATGTGCGATGGAAAGTGGCGCTCACCAAACCGTTTTGCGTTCAGGGGGCGCCCTGGCCGTCCTTTCTTCTTGGTGCCGGTGTTGGGAGAGTACTTCGTGATGATCTCATCAATAAGCCTTAGCCTATACTCCAGATGAGATGCTCGGCCTCCTCCTTTCTGGTACAGAACGAATGAATTGTAGGTCGCCTCATCCAAGAGGTGTTGGAAGATCTTCTTGTAGGAGATCTTTTTTCGTTTCCGTGGCACTGCGTAGCTCGCCAGCATCTGATCTGCTCTGTCAACTCCTCCCATTGTATGGTTATAATCAAGTATAACTTCTGGCTTCAGGGTTTCTTTGCCCATTTTGTCAATGAATCGCGCCATTTCAGCACTATGTACTGTAGATAGAACCGTCACCAGTTTTTTGTCCATCCACTGAACAGCCAAGCACTTGCCCCTTTGAAAGGCAACCATCTCGCCTTTCTTGAGCTTTGCCTTGGCGAAACCAGGCGGAAGGTCTTTGCGAGTGGCTCGCGTCGTGCCATAGATGTCAGTTGATCTCTTCAAAAGAAAGTCAACCAGTTCTGGTGAGGTGTAGAAGTTGTCAGTTGTGACGCAGTAGCCTTTGTCTAGCAGGGGCTCCAGAAGCTTCAAAACAACTTTCGTCGCCATTCCGAAGGTTGCTGCTTCTTCTGACGAGATCTCAATGTTCGTTTCTTTCCCTGTATAAATTACACAGTTCCATATATACCCACTTGAAGATTCGCACAGCAAAAATGACTTTATGCCAAACCTCGCTCTCTTCAGGGGCATATACTGCTTCCAGCTGAGCCGGCCTTTGAAGAGCAGCAAGCTCTCGTCGACACTGACGTCCCGCTCCGGCACATACAATGTCCGGTATTTTTCAAGAAGTGCCTGATAAACCGGCCAGATTTTCCTCAGATGAGGTTGAGAGTGTCCTTCACAATTTTCGATTGTCGTGTTGTCGACAAAGTGCAACATTCTCATTATTAGTTCGAAGCGGTTTCTGGACATTATCTCGCCAAAGACCGGAGTCTCAACCAGCCGATTCCTAGACCAGTACATCCTTTCATTTGGTTTTTGCACAATGCCTTGCAGCAACAGGAGGCTCAGAGAAACGCGAAGTTCTTCTCGCGTAAGTGCATACCATTTTCGGAAGCGAGAATGTTGTCCCAGCTTGCTAGAATTTAGAAGCTGAGAAGCGTACCGGTTTGTCTCCACGACGATAACATCAAGCAACTCATCATCAAAGTAAGCTTCAAAGAGCTCAAGTGGATGAGGGGGAGAGCTTACTGTGATCTTCAGTCCCGTGAAACCCCTGAAATCAAACCGTGGAGGTCTGGCTGGGATGTTGTCGAGGTCTATGCGAAACCATTCACGGGAGCTAGCCATTGTATCATCGCTACTGTCTTCTCCTTCAGAGTCACTGTCCGTAAAAACGTCATCACTGTCTTCTTCACTTGAAGAATAAAACACTACGGTGGCATCCTTATCACTCTCGCTTTCATCGTCTGAAGAAGGAAGATTCTCCGCATCAGAACGCCGCACGGATGAGGCCATGTTTGTAAAACGCGCGGGAAACAAGCGCACACATTCCGCCATCTAGTGTGCAAACTATAACCACCGCCAATGACGGAACTTGCGGTGCTTAAACATAGATGGCAGCACAGGTTCCGTAAATCCCCGTTTGACGACCCGGGCTCGTCAAAAGCCTGTAGGAGCATTGCGGTAAACTCATGACGACCACAACTCGTCATAAGCAAAATAGTGGCAACTGCTCTTGACGAGCGCAGGTCGTCATTTAAAATGGCCCTGTCTAGGCCTCTCACGTCAACAGTGGAGTCAAAAACCACAGTCAGGGTGGGAACAGCGTGCCCTCATTTTTACTAATATCAGTGGCCCCGAGTACCGTTAAGCTTTATTTAGCTATGGCTATTCCGCTACCACCCCAAGCGCCAGTCATGACTGACAGTAATGCCTCTGATGAGACCTTGGCAATCATGGCGAACTTTGTTGACAAAAGCAGTGCCCTTAATGTAGTTGTGAGGCTACTTCCCAATTTTACTTCGCGAAATACCCACCTGCTTTTTCAACCAAGAAACGACGCTGTACAGGAAGGCGACAATTTACAACCAATGAGCAGGAGTCAAAAAGGAAAGAAGTTTATTTTTATCCTAAAACTGTTTGCTGAAGAAGCACTACCTGATGCAAATTCAGAGCGAAGCTGTTTAAGTATTTTCATTCTGCGATTAGTTCAGTCAAATGCTTTGGCCATGATGGCACACACCTCTAAATTCTCGCATCAGCGATGTTGAGCATCTGCTTGAGCTGCTTGATTAGCAGTGTCACCAGACGAAGCGCTTCACCTAGTTTCGTCGCATTGCTCTAAGGGAATCGCTTGGGAATATTTTACACGTAGAAATAGAGTTACCCATCGAAAGAAATTCCATCAAATCTATGAATAACGATGAAGGAGATTGCTTTACAGGTGCAGGTAGTTTATTTTGTTTGTATTAGGTGCGGAAAATGGATTGAGCACCACAATTTCCTATGTAATCTGGAATTATATGATCGTATTTCCTGCATTATTCTAAATTTCAAAAAATTCTACAAAAGCGCACTATTGTCTTCCCCTTCTTCAGTGGGTGCTCCTCACAGTTATTGGGTGAACAAAAAAATTGCCCGCAGCTTCCCTCGGGGGAACACTGAGGAGGATGCGGAGCATATAATTGGTTAACGGGGTGTTAAAGTGCGACTTACTTGGGTCGATGGCTAAATTGGTTAACGTGGTTGTGAAATGGGGTGTTAAATTGCGACTTACTTGGGTCGATGGCTAAATTGGTTAACGTGGCTGTAGGAGGGGGTGTTAAATGAGTGAACACGTACACACGTATGCGAAAGGGCGGCGCTGGTCGAAGGGACGTCGATCATTGTGTTTGTGGATTCGTTGGAATTCATTTCACCGCGACCTTGGACGTCGACGCGCCGTACAAACCAACCGACGAGCGGCAACTGAGCGAGCGAGCGCCGACCTTGAGTATATATACAGCTCGACGGCGCATGCACTGTCAGCTGTTGAATGTTCTCGAAGCGCGACGCCACATGTGCGTCCACTGGAGAATCAGGAGAATTGTAGATGTCGAACGTGGTGTGTAGAGGAGGAAGGGTGCACAGATGGTGGAGGAGTGAAGCACGCGCGGTGTGTAGAGGAGGAAGGGATGCACAGATGGTGGAAGAGTGGGCGACGGCGCGACGGCGCATGCGCGCGCGTCAGCGGTCAAATGTTCGAGAAGCGGTGCGGACGGCGCGGACGGCGCGGACGGCGCACTACAAGGCGCGAGTATAAGATGCTTCCGCATCTAAAACAATGTCATATCCGGTAAACCGTGAATTCTTTGTTGATCTCCTCAACCATCACGTTGTAAAGACTTGGCAGGACAGTCGAGTGATCATGGTGACTCTTCCTACCACAAATCAGTGCGTTGAAAACGCGTTTGTGCTTCCTTCGCAGTTCTGAACACAGCAAATTTCAAGCGTGTTTTTACAAAGCCAAGTGATCTCCAATCATAGGGTGTAGAGAGAAGTTTGAGAATGCGATGACTACACAACGCTCCCTGATGCCGATAGGACACTTGCGCGAAATGGGCTGGAGAGATGCACTGCTCTCGTGGGCTCTTGTCGTATTTTCTGCTTGTGAATGAGCCAATTGCCAATCTGTATCACGAGCTGTTACTACAGGGTATTGGTGCGGAGCCCGTGCTGCTGATGTATTGTGAGCCTTCCACGCCATTGCCTTATCTTTTCGGGTTTTAATGACGAGTAGCGTCCAATTGATCACCGCCTAAGTGGCTGCACGCCATATAATGAGCACTCTTTCAATATTTGCGTGGCTGCCCTTCTGGTGGGAGCAATGAAAACTAGCCGCTATGACGACGAACAAGCACCAAGCATAAGGCGCGAACTCCTCAAGAAATCACGCTATATCTTTAAAGCGTATCATGATGAATGGACGAAGCATTGCGATTATTTCGTGTTACCAAAATCAATCGTTACAGTGACCACTCACGTTTTCAATGATTTTCAAGTGTTGTACTGTTATATAAAATGTTTGCTGGTCATAAATGGTATGTTGTAGTCAGTAATGTATTTTCTTTCGCATTCATTACTACTGCTTTGTGGTGTCACATCGAAGCTGAAGTTGGCAAAACTACGTCTGGGGCTGTTTACCAGGCGTTACTCGGTTGTTTCCAGTCATACAAAAGGCATCGTAGTTGCTTCTACAACACAAGCAAGGGGTACTTTTTGATCAACATCATGATCAGCATCATCGGCATCGTCATGACAAATAGGGATAAGTGTATTCAAATACACAGGTTGGCGCGTTCTGGAAAGGGCGTGCTCCATGCAGTTGCTTGAAGCGGCGAGTGTTGACAGGCACCGCAGGTGTGGGGTGGCGCTGCGGTGGCGTGGGCTGTAAGCAAGCTCGGTATGCTCAGTAAGGGGTGGCTGCAGTAGAGTTAGGCAATTTTAAGCCACATATGTGGCAAGTTTGTGCAAATAAATTACGAGAAGAGTTGGAGTGGGCGGAAATTTTCAACTGTTTATTCCGAAATTTTGACATCTGAGTATATATGCTCTAAAAAGTATTAATCGACGAAAAAACGAGACCCAACGCCGTTCATCGTTTTCAAGTGCTCGCAGTGCTCGCCTGCAGACGTTTATTCCGTCTTTTTTTTATATATGCAAAGACAAGCGCGCAAAGCAAGGCACACATCAAAAACATAACGCTTAGTGCAACGCAATACATAGTTATAGAAGTGCGCAAAAGAGAAAGCACACTTCGGTCGGATAATATCTTATTAGGGAAAAACCTAGCTGCAATCTAAGAACGTGCTTTCTGCCTCAAAAAATAACAAAGAAGTTGATTTATTGGTTTATTGGTGAGGCTAGGGTATTAAAACCACCATATCATTATAAGAGATGCCGTAGTGAATGACTAATAAAAATTCTGATCACCTGCTCTTCTTTAACGTGCATCTATATCGGAGCACACCGGCCTACAGCATTTTTGCCTTCATCAAAAATGCAGCCACCGCAGCCCGAATTTCATTCCGCGACCGGCGGGTCAGCAGCCGAGTACCTTAGCCACTAGACCACCGTGACCGGGCGAACAGAGAAGTGTAACTAATGCATAATGAACGTCAAGTTTTTTTATGCCAAATGCTTGCAATACTTTTCGAGCAGTGGTGTCCACACGTGCTTTTTCCCAGAAATAAGTTTTTTTATTCGCATAATTCACATAATTGCATAATCACATAAGTTTAAAATTATGTGAATTGCAGTGGGCCGGCCATTGTGCTCCGTCTTTACCTTTTAGTGATAGCTCGTGTTGCCGCCCACGCCTTATTCACAAACCTTCTTGTTTAGCCCAAAGACGCATCTTTTAGCAGGATAGCAGAAGTTCTTCGAAAACACTGGTGGTCACTTTGTGTATCAGTTTGCATGCTTCTTGCCGCAGCCACTTTTTTCGTTACGATCACTTAGTGTACGTAAAGAAAGCTAAGACAGCTTCCGTGGTACGGAAAAAAATTAGGCATGCCATAGCTGTTTGCATTGTTGATGTTGTGGGAAACACAGTGCACGTACGGTAAAACGTCAAGTCCCTCCTTTCTCTGCTTTCGCTCAGCCCAGTACTGTGGTGTTCACATTTAAAGGTCTGGAGGAGTTACTCGGTGATGGCGTTATAGAAAGTTCGAGAAAAACCAGCCAAAATGAACGAACCCAATTACTTTTTAAGATCTTTCTGGAGCACTCCACAAAGGCGCTCTCATAATCATATGGCGGTTTTTGAACGTTAAACCCATCGCATATCAATTAAGTCAATCTGTTTTGAAAACCCTTAAGTGTGAGTGCGCGGGAACACGATATGTCACTGAAAGGTAGATGGGGCTCATTCGCCCATCTACCACAACTCACAAAAGTGTGAGTGGTATCTCATTAAAATTCAGATTCTGGAGTGAAGCAGAAACACCACTGCTCGAAAACTGTTGGAGGCTCTTCACATGAATGCAGGAGCCTCTTTTTGCACTAGTAACAATTCTTTGTAGTTTGCACAGGCAGAGAGCACGTTCTTCGACTGGTGGTTGTGATTAAGATGTTGGATATAAAATGATATAAAACTGAAGTAGGACTTTCGTGGTTCTTCTTCAATATTTTGTATATGCGGATGCAGCAAGACTAAATTGGGCAACATCTAAAAAAACTGGGCTGTTCCCTTTTGACCACCCGAGAATATTGGTAAAGTGTGCTTTGTACGGCAATGATAATTGAACATAGAGTACTGTTTACAACACGTATCACAGTTGAGCTGAATTTTAAATTTTGCCATTAAAGCATCGCTATTGAAGCATCTGAAGCGGACACAGTTTCAGTCTCGTGACGCGTTGTTCCAAGCGAGGTGATTTTGCAACCCACTACCACATCTACGTATGTCAAATAACGCAGGAAATTGCGGTGAGCAGTGGGAACTCTTACCGCTGCATATGCACCAAAATACTCAGCGACAATTCTATGCTGCGTTCCAGCAAGCGGCACCAGTTTCGTACAGCCCATGGTCTGGTGGCGCCATCTCGTGCCGTCAACATGACAAGAGTCGCCCGCGATCGCTCCGTGGACCCACTATCCAATATTGTCTAGTACACTGTAATAGAGGGTATTTGGCATGTGCCGTGCCGTACTCACAGAAAGAGTGTGTGTGGTTAGGAATGTGCTTGTTCTTCATCGTCATGAGCAGCATCGTCATCCTCATGACATATTGTGGGTACCATGCCTGCCTGTATCATGATTATAGAAAGAGAAAGAGTGGTCGGGAAAGCTCTTCATCGTCATCAGCATCATCGCCAGTGGCGCCTGACGCACACCTTGTCCCCGCCAATGGCACTCGCTTCACCCATGAAACGTGGTTATTCTGCATTATCATCAGCCACAGCAGATAATACACAGAATGACAAGCAGATGTGTAGCGAGTACATCGCCCCTCAGGAGAAGAATGCACGACATAGTGGCATATTAGGTGCTCCATTATCTTCGTCAGGGCAAAAAACGGCAGAAAAAAATATGTGCTGATGATGATGATCCTTGTTAGTCTGGCACACGCTCACAAAGGAGGATCCGCCAAGAACTGCGCGGCAGGATCCGGCCCTGGAATTTTTTCGTCACACCTACAATTTTTTCAACGTAATATTCCGCTTCTCAACACAATAAGTAAGTGTTATTCATTGAAAAAATATGCGTGGTTAGCTTAATGTAAAGTTTTGAACCATGTCCTCAAATGAGCACATCAGGGCCCAATGGGTTCAGTGGGCGCAGAAGTGATTCTTAGTGTAACGATTTATTTTCATCGAAAACACCACTGAAATCAGTCGGCAGCTTCTCAAAAGCCTTCCTGCACTATGATGTTTCTTTACACGCCTGTTCCTTATCCAACGCATCTGACGCTTGCCGCGTTTCTAGGACGCAGTCATCGCTCCCAGCCTCTTGTTTGTTTGTTTGTTTTCCTGGACTCATGGCTCACACCCACTCAAAGGAATCGGCCAAGAAAGCATAGTGTATTTTTCTGTGAGCATTAAAATTATTTGTAAAATGAATTTGTATTATAATATGACTAATGTAAGCTAAACCACATAATATGACTAATGTAAGGAAAACCACATAAAAAGAGAGTAAACAAAAAAAGAGGAAAGTTAATTCGAGAAGTTTTGAGATTTCAGGTGTTGTGATTTCCACTCACCTTCGTTTATTTCACCTCACAATTTAATTTTTTTTAATTTTTAGGTACTAAATAATAATTATTCAAAAATGAAGTAATCGTTTTCCTGATCTTCGCTATCCCCGACGTCTGATAGGTTGCCATTGTCCAACTGAGCGAACATATTTGATGCGCGTATTCGAGCGGCACTAATAAAAGCCTACAGGCTCTCGTCGCAGAGTAGAAGAACTAAGGTGTCATTCCAGCACTTAAAAAGCAGACAAAATAAGCTTCATGGGCACGAGACGCCACACTAACACCAACAAAACGTGGCAACCACCGAGCTCTCATGTACTTAAATGAGGACAGATGCTCTTATGCCCGCGATCACTAAAATACACATTTTCTGAGAATGTCTGCAGTGATTATATCTTCTATATAGAGGTAAAAATCATCCAGTTAACTTTTTATTGCGACATCAAAAGCGGCTTCGAGTAAAGAAAATACAAAGCGCACTTAATTGGCTCAGCGTCTACTTCGTCGTCTTCAATCTTTTTTGTTCGTCGCTGCTGCTCTGATGTACGCGACAGCACGAGAACTGATGGCAATGTTATTGGGGGTGCTTTGCGGCGTATACAACTTAGAATTCAGTTTCTCTTTTTTTAATAGCGTCAAAAACACCTTTTTTGGTCCTGTCTTCGGTTGAGGATGCCAAGGCCCAAAGAGTTAAGTAAAAGGCTTATGGTTTCAGAAACACAAAGCATTTTGCACTGAAAAAATTATATGGAAAAAAGCCACAATTTAAAAAGGAGTATAGCTGAGCAGGGATTGATGCAGGCTATCAGATGCGTATTGAGACAAAGGTAATGGTGGGTGGAGCTACCAGGTATCTTTTTTTGCTGATAAGAATATCGGCGACAGAATAAAAAAAATGATCTATCGCTTCCATTTCTCCGCAACTAAGTTAATAACTGCATAAAGTTGGTCTAAAGGCGTCAACTTTATGCAGTTATTAACTTAGTTGCGGAATTTGACAACGTCATATTGTATAAGTAACTTCCGATTGCCGTGTTTCGCACCACTGTCTATTCCAGCAGCATCTTAGATGTGCAAAATCTCCAAATTTATCTAATGAGTAGCAGTTCAATTCATACAAACAGAGGTTTCTAAACCTTATTGCTGTCACGTAAGCCGTATCAGGCAAAATTGGGATAAGGGGACCGCAAAAGGTGCTATGGCTAGTGAATCCGTCATCTCATTGAGATATATGCCAGGATGGCCTGGTATCCATAACAGCTGCAGTTTTTGCAAGTTTGTCGATATGAGTTGTCGAAACATGTGCATAAGTGTTAAGTTGGCTCCTGAAGACAGAGCAGCACATACAGAAAAAGAATGTGTAATTACGATTGCTTTGGATTCACCCAAAAGAAGTTTGCGCAGTGCCAGTACAGTAGGAAATGATTCTACTATGAATATTGGTGTGTAATCTGGAACTCTAACTGAAAAGGACCAGTTAAGGGAACGTGAGACGACCTCTGCCCCAGCCTTTTCATTTGAAACAGATGCATCAGTCGCTATTATGTTCATGTTCACGCTCATGTTGATGTTCACGTGTGCCAAGTAATCCAGAAGCCGATCATTTAAATATTGAAATGGTATTTGCTTTGCGTTAGAGGGGTGACTCTTCTATAAAACGTGCTCGTTTTTCATCGTCATCGTCATTGATGGACCGGCTACGGCGATGAACGAGTGAAGAGCTTAAGAAGCAGTATTCTAAATGTACGCTGTGAGTTTTGCGACATCAACGACCGCAGAAGAAGCGTCGTAGGACTGCATCGGTAGCTGGGAGACCGCGGAAGGCTAAGCGTGAGCATGTTCCACTGCTGCCGACACACGACGGCAAGCATTATCATGGTGCTGCAGGTGGCAGCCGCGAAGCCTGCGTAGTTGCCAATGTCGCTGTATCCTTCTCACGCTCTCCTAGCTGTCACTTTCTGTATGGCCCGCTGCGTTCGGCATCCACTTTCTTTCGTCTTCGCTTGCTCGGCCGGTTACGACCATAACGATGCTACACTATCCTACTCCTACTAATCATTTTGTCCTTGAGAAACATTCGGAACTACTCGCCATCGTAGTAAGAAGCGTGGTGATCTTCCTTATTTTTACAGATAAATATTCGGTCGTACATGTGATGGAGTTGCTGCTGGGGGCAGACCATAGACTACACGAGTAGAAATGATGCCAAGAGAAGTAATATATTGCGTCACTCGATGTTTGCCAAACACATTTTACTGCAGCTGAAGGCAGTCATGGTGACGACAATATTCGTCTCTAAGAAGGTTTAACCATTTTATGACCACCATGTTTGCACAGCTGATGTTGGCTTTGCCAGGACACTATACCCGACACTGGCGCACTTCACATACCAAGGTCCACGTGCACTTCCTTCGTAGCTTCGAGATGTGAACTCAACGCCGCTACGTTAAAACTACTAGCAATGGCACATATTGCCTCCTTCTACATGGGTGTACCATTCATGTGATGACATGAACTTGTAGCTCTGTGGTGTCTCAGCATGTAATCGACTAATCCGAGCAATAATCTTTTAGGGTCGAAGCTGCTTGTTACTGAGACTTGTTTCTTGGGCGCGTATAATCTCGAGCGTTCGCGGCATGCGCGCAATAATAGCAGAAAGATTGACAATAATCGCGAACCTTCTCGATCAATAAGGTGAAGTTTGCGCTAAGCATAACTTGGACGCTTTCTGGGCAAAAACTAAATTAAACAAATTGAAAATAAGAAGCACTCTGGCAATAATATTTTAAGTGCAAGCTATACGTTTTTAGTAAAATGGTACGTGTTCAACATTGCTGTAGCATTGTACCAATCACCACTGTCTGATTACTGCTCCGCTTTATTCGTATTTTGTTGTATATGTGTTTTATTCGTTACTGTATAGTCTACCTGCCCTTAACTCCGGGGGCTGAGGCTACTGTCAACCGATTGGAGCCTTTAAGCGCATGATTTCACCTTGTTTTACTATACGCATATTTTTTTAGCTTTTGTCCTACATATATGTATTCTACATGACATAGCTGTACACACGTGTCTTTCTTTTTTTTCTTTTTGATACAGTTGTCACGCTGCAATATATATGAACCTCTGCGTATGTTAAGCATTACGGCCTAATCATTAGTCATATACTTGGAGAGCACTCAAGGATTTTTTCTTATGTGGTACCAGGCATCATTTAGGTGCGGAAGTATCTTCGAAAAAGCATTATCACAATTACTTAATGCAAAAAGCCATTTATGTGAATAACCATACGTGCATATTGATTACCTTGGTTAAAACTGCTTGTGAGTTAGCCCAACATTTTATTTGTGGAACAATTTTCATTACCTCACTGCTCTAAAAATAAATAAATAACTGTGCAATTGTTCAATGACGCTCAGATTTCTTGTTTAGGATCATTTTGTGAACTTTTCAGCTTTGCGGGACTTTCTTCTTTTATAAATGTTTCCTTGAAGTGAAATTTTCGGTGGATCATAAAATAAACAAAGTATTACTCATGCATAAGGCATCGTGCGTCTTTCAGATTGCTACTGCTTTAGAAAATAACATGCGATACTTACTAACTGTGTCTTTCATCCATACAAAGTTGAACTGTTTCCTGTTTGCGAACACCTGAAATAAGTTTTATTATGCAATACTTAGTGCATTTACAATATTTAAATACCAGCTTTCCTATACACGCTCGTGTACACGTGAAACTCTTGAAAGAATGAACACACAGTGATATCATAACGAAGATTTCGGGGCAAGCTGTGAGAAAAGACGCTTGAAACGATAGTTTTCAGTAAAAAACTGAAGGTCAATAGTAAAGCGACGGGGCTGCGAGGAGAAATTATCGTCATAGTTATTGTTATGACTTCTAAACTAAAAATTATTGTTTGCTGCTTTATTGGTAGTCGAGTAAGTTTGTTAATCTACCCTCATCAACAAAGAACTCTTTCTCCCAGCTGAACAAACCACATGAACTCCCATACAACTTCTTGTTATCCGGAAGTGAACATGACTTTTTCCTGCGAAGCTCGTTTGTCAATAGACGCGATTCTGCTACGTTATAACTGCTTTACAAGTCATCGATTACGCCATAAGGAAATGCCTGTATTGTAGTCTGTTGAAGTTTCACATCATCCTAAAGGTGTTACAAAAAATGAACAAAATGACCACCATATCACCTCTCGAAAGACACCTGCGCACCGTAGCCTGATTGGAAATGGACAGGCAGACGCTCGAGCCTAAATAGCGGTTAAAAACTCTCACGGTGCCTGAGCTTTGTTCTCCGGAGAAGAACAAGACAGCATGATCGGGCCCAGTGGGCATCACCGTGACACTCGCTAGCCCAGCATAGGTTTCAGGTGCGAGCAATAACCATACTGTAAGGAAACCAGTAACTGTGCGTGTAACGTAGGCAGTTTCAAACTATTTTATAATGCCTACTAGAAGTGCAGTTGTTGGGTGCTTACTGCAACACAATTTTTCATTTTTTTTTGAATAAACAAAGGGGCACCTACACGTACGTAAAAGAACACGTGAATCTACACAACCGTTCACTTTGATGGTGCTTTTGCAGCTGGTGACTAAATATGGCATAGTGCTTTGTAAATGGCGGCTCTTTAAAACTGCTCTTCGTGCAATAGATCTTTTTGACACCTTACGCGATTCTTCGTTTCAGCCACAGATTAGTACAAAATTAACCGTACTTTTTCCCTATAAGACATTCTTATGATTTGTTTTTGTCGGAAGCAGTTTCTTGTGATAGCACGGCTCTGCAGTAAAACAGTTGTTTGCCACGCAGGCAGCCTCAATTCGGTTCTCACTCTGACCAAAAGTTTTAGTTATTTATTGTATCACCATGTAGATACTTCTGTCAGAAAGAAGATAGTTTTACTCTCATAACCACTGATGCCGCACTGATGACGACACCTTTATTTCGGCGACGTGATATCTTTAACGACACTGGTTAACATAACTCTGAATTCTCCTGATAAAACTGCTGTATTGTCTTTACGCAAATACGCAATAACAATTAGCTATGGTGTTTATTACGTAACTACTTTTATAGCACTAAACCCAACTACAACGCGGTTACATTGATGGGAAATGGAACCGATGCTCCAGTGTCTCATTAATTTAAGCACAACTTCAAAAGTATGATTCATCATCAACAAGCGTGCAATAAACAAGTCGTCATGCACACATCATTGTCAGAAATGAGGCTGTCCCGACTGCGGTCACTGTCAAATGGTAGAGAGGCTTCTGCAATATATTTTGTGCCTGTACAAGGGGTGTTGCTATTCTCCCATCGTCATCTAACACGGAACAACACTTACTGTTCTTGGCGTCGTCAATGTGATGGAATGACTGAACTTCAACGTGAGAGCACTAATTCTCTTGCTGTGATACTTTATTTTCAAGGAGCAGGGAATATCACCCCACGCCCGCTCTCGCTAGGATTGGCATTGTACTCGTTGCAGTGCAATGTACTCTACAAAAAAGTTTCCAGAAAAGTCAAGGAACTTTTCTCATTGCCGTTCTAATGCCGCTGCATAAGGAAGGTTTGCAGGCGTGCCTTGGCACTCTTTCTGCCGGTCACTTTGGTGTTCCTTGGATATTAGCGCGTAGACGAAAATAAAAATACTACTGGCCACAAACAAATCTGCCCGTTCAGCGCTATGTCAGGGACTGTCATGACATTTAGAGGGAGCAAGTTTCAACCGTCAAGCCGAATGAATTCTTTCGGGCTTCGGACCCACCTCCAACACCGTTTAAACAAGTGTAAATGACTTTTCTTAGTTGATTTCCTACGTGGTCTTCCAAAAATAAGTAGATCATCGATGCAACTGACTATCAGACTTGCTAAGCGGAAAGAAAAGTTGTGTCTAGGCAAACTGCAATTGACGTCACCAGATTCTTCCTCTATGGCATTGTTTTTGCCATGATACAGCTGCTGTTCTTACCCAGACCATGGAGGAGCATTTACTGCCTAGTGCAACAGGGCACCAGGCTGACGCATACCAAGGTTCGCAAGACCACATGCTATCTTACGCAAACGAACGGCGTAAGCAAAACGCAGCGGTTAAGCAAAAAAAAAAACGCCGACACGCTATTCATGTATATTGATGCAGAGGACAGGACTTGCAATAAAATTTTGCCGTTTGCCACTGTAGCGAGAAAGGGACGTGAGACGACGTCCTGAAGGCAGTGGACGTGGCCCTGCCAATCTCGACAATTTATTTCTAGAACTGAAGTGGAGCAGTGGAGGCTGCCAGCGTGTGAAACGCCAGGCGCGTGAACTCGTTTTGTGCTCGCTCCTCGAGCTAGGCCTTGACTGCACAAAAGGTGAACGTGGTGGTTCGCGAGCGCTGAGGATGATATATTGCGATGATGATAATGCTACAAACTACTGCCCCGCCCCCAAAGAAATGAACTCCGAAGGAAAGCACTGCAAAAGTTATATAAGAACGTCCAGGCCACGAAACAAGAAGGTGTTTAATAAAGCGCAACGCCAGGCCAAACTGAGGAAGGTTTCAAATTAGGTTTCTTGTCCTTTCACGAGCGAGTCCATGCTCACGAGCGCTTGAGGCCAGGAATCAAAAAAGAGGGCTGATAATGAGCAACGTTCGTGATTTTTTAGCCTCGCTTCTTCCTGGAGAAATGTAGGCATCTTATACAATTTGATGCCCAAACCTGGGAACTACTAACAGGGACAACGGAAGACTACGGAAGTCTACGCGTAAACTGAGCGGCATCAGAGGCTCAAACCGGATCGAACGTTGAGACAATCTCTCAACCTCAGGATTACCAGCGAGGCAAGAGCTCTTCTAGGAGATGCATTAGCCACCATCGATCATCTGAACGCCATTTACGGAGCTCAGAAAGCGAAAAACGATGAGCGGTATCAAATCAACCTACAGCTACAGAGCCGCATTTCAGATAAAGAGTTTGAGGAAGAGTACAGCACCGCGATTCAGTACGAGGACAACGGCCACGCTATCAGCACCGGAGCTTCAGGCTTCTACAGTAGCCAGTGCCACTGGGGCTTCTAGTGCCAAGCTGCCAAAGCTACCATCGCCGCTTTGCTGGAAACCTGTACAGGCCGAACGACTTCTGGGAGCAATTTGACCCATTTATGCGCCAGAATAGAAGCCTCGCGGCAAAGCACAATTCCGCTACCGGAGGTTCTTCCGGGGGGAGAGGGGGGCGACACAGCTTAAGTTTTGCGGCCCGGCCAAACACAGAACCTTGCAACAAGGACGCCATCAACATACTCACGAAACGCATATGTGATAAAACGAGGCTCTAACAGTAGTTCTTCTTCAGGTTTCATACGTAACCTTTAATCCGTTCAAGTATTCCTTCGACTTTTCGCAAGAGTCATCATCAACATCACAAGACTGGAGAACTTTTGAGTGAGCAAGACAAATTTTTCGGTGATGCTGTGCGACTTATTGCTGCGTGCTTCACCACGCACTCTTTTTGTACTGTATATTCGATCATGCGCCGATCGGGCGATGAGCTACTGCAGTATTGCAGCCTCTAGCACAAAGTTGGAACGACAATTAGGTTTCTTGTCCATTGAAGTTGGGGGCTTAGAGAAGAGTGACTTCGCTAACTATCGTGGAAACAATAGTACTAATGAGAATGTGCTGAATAAACCGTGCTAGTTTTGAAGCTCTAAACCCACGTCTTCAGTTTTCTATAACAACGCAGTGGAAGTACCCCACAATTCTGTGTTTTACAAATTGAGCCAACATTCCACGGAATGGAAGAGTGCTCGCTGGATCTCCCACTACCAGAAAAGAAGCACCTATCATGAGGATACATGAGGTGCTTCTGATGCACGACTCAAGGACACAGAGCGTTTGAGTGTAGGCGCAAGACTGCGTGCTCTACCTTTCAACGACGACACGTGACAAGCTTGTGTGATCAACGTAAATCCAACAAGAAAGCACGTGTAAGCGGGAGGACAAATCCCAGAATACCGGTAAGCCAAGCACCAACACGACTGTATGTGCATTTCTAGCGATGAATTGATATACACACGATCAATCATCGACGAGCCTGCTCCTTTAGACATTTAGGGCTTGGGCTGTAACAGATGTTACATGTCGGTATATCAGATTTGTCACAGACAGAGGTACTCTGCGCACGTTCGTCCCAGAAAGGCTATCAAAACCGGTTATGTTGCGTTCTGTGGGATCCACCATCTTTGCGCTCAACAGCTTCGCAAGCAAGTCAAGTCGATCATTGCAAAGGCGGCGCGTTGTGCAGCTGCTTTTCCGGAGTCGCTTTTTACACAGTGAAAATACGTTAAATGTCACAGAAATTGCGCATGTACGCCAAGATATCGACCAAGTACAACAAGCTCACAGTTGTTCGCGGAAATACTCAAAACTGGAAAAAATAAAAGCTGATGCACTATTATAGCGATTAATTGTTCGGGAAAACAAAACCTGGAACCTATTGTGCGCTGGTTATGAGAGGAGAGGTCAGTCGATACACAGGCAATTTGACGCTTATTACTATGCACTCGAGCCTCGTGTGGTTGTTTCAAACCAACACAGGCATGGCATGGGATGTTGGAGACTCCGAATTGTGGTCAGCATATAGAAAAGCAGTGTAACAGAGAGCGATGAATTCTTTCGTTGTTTTGGGAACTTGGGAGCGTAGACATAACCGACGCCTTCCACAGCGAGAACAAGCTCACTGTAGTGCTGAAGCAATATGAACCGCCATCTGTGACACTAACCTGGATGGCAGATACGAAGTGACGCTGCGCTGGAAGGAAGAAGTGGAGCTCTCAAACAACAAGAAAGTGGCCGAGAAGGTAACCTTGAAGGGTAACCGTGACCGTGAACGGTAACCGTGACCATGAACTTAGGGTAACCGTGAAGGCGGCAGCCTAACACTGCCTGCGGCTGCGGCATCATCTGCTGTGTAGATGGCCGACGAACCATGAGACGTGTGATATGGCCAGACATGATGCGACGTGGCTTGGCGTGATGACGAGCTGACTCACAAGGCGCCGACGGATGGCATTCTCCGGCGTTCGACAACGTGTGATACGTAGGCGGGCGCCCGTGAGTCGCCAAGGTGTTCCAGTCATAGCCGATGTCGTGGATAGCGAAATTAAGTGGCAAGTCTGTGTGGTCACAGTTATCAGGGGCCTTCGATGGCATTAAATATCTGTAGCTCATGTACAGGGTGGCTGGTCCGTGGTCTTCTTAAGTGCGTGGTAAGGCATAAACGGTCTGCTCTAACTTTGGCGAGCTAGCTGGGCGGTACTCGGGATTATAGCAGCTTGGTCGGTAAGCTTCTATTGCTCACGGCTTGTCCTGTGGCGGCAGCCGGTGTGTACCAAAGTATTGCTAGTGTATACTTTTTTTGGCCGCCGCTCAAGGTAGCCGCAGCAGTCGCCACTCTGTTGATTCCACCAATGCTCACTAGATGACACGTGCCCGCCAAAACGTTGGTTTTTACATAGCCCGTGCGCTCAACTTTTCGTGACTGCGCACTTCATTTTCTTCACGTCGTAAACATGACAGCACGTGAGAGGTCTCTACGATAAGTTTTACGCACGAGTGCCCCTCCAGAGTCTCATCACCTGCCTCAATCCTATTGAACAATGCCTCATGGCTCCACGTCTGCCACTTATGAGCGTTAAGGCAGCTGACTCACTGCAGTGGCCAGTATCACATAAAAGGACCGATGGTTAACATGCCGATCGGCGTGGCCAACACTTCGCAGCGCCGGACGTGGGACGTGTCCAACAATAATGCCTTTGATGCACACATCATGTGCCACTCGTTAACAAACCTTCCTACAGAAATGACCTCGCCAACAAACGCCTCGTGCCTTTCCAAGCAAGCTCCTCTAACATCATTCACTTTGTGAAGATGGCAGCAATTTATTTTGTTATCACAGCAGCATCAGCGCATTTGGAAGATAAGGAATTTTTCCCGAAACAACACGGCTTCAGGAAAGGTATTTCCTGTGAAACATAATTACTAGATTTTACTAACCATTATTTTTTAATATGGAACGATATCTTCAAGCTGAATGCGTATTTCTTTATTTCTCTAAGGCATTTGATCGGGTACCTCACTGTCGTATAATCGCCAAACTATCATGCCTACATCAAGATTCATGAACTATCTCGTGGATAAATTTTTTTTTTGTCATTTCGCAAACAGTTCACAACTGTTGACAACAACGATTCCCCGTTGTGTGACGTTACATCCGGGATACCACAGGGTAGCGTTTTAGGACCCTTGTTATTTATATAAACGGCTTACCCTGTAACATTACCTCCTCCATCCGTTTAGTCGCTGATGATTGTATTGTTTATCGAAAAATTTGTTCCCTAAGTGACCACTTTGCTGTCCGACTGGATCTAGATAGTATGAGGGAATGGTGCCTATCTTGGCAAATGTCTCTTAACACTGATAAATGCAAATTATTGACCTTTAGTCGCAAGCGATTCAGCTCTACCTTCACATATAACCCAAATTAAAGACCCTTATGCCCTGCACTCAGTTACAAGTACTTCGGAATACATTTCACCCCTAACCTGCCTTGGTCCACTCATGTAGAAAAAGCCACCACTAAGGCCTCACACACTTAAGGCTACCTTAAACAAAATTTGCGTGGCTCCTTTGCCACCACTTGTCTATAGCATATAAATCATTCGTTTGACCGCAACTTGAGTTTGCGGCATCCATTCGGTCCCCTCACCAGGCATATCTTATCCGTGCCGTCGAGTGCGTACAGAACCATGTGGCGCATTTTATCACTGGTGACTATAAGGAAAACTCTACCGTCACGAACATTAAGCTCTCCCTCTCTCTACCTACACTGCAGGCACGTAGAAAGATAGCCCTTCTCGCCTTTCTACATAAAATACACTACAGTCGATGCCCTTTCGACCTACCCTTAACAAAGCCATGCCGTACATTACGTCGTCTTCATAAAAACCTCGGCTACCAACGCCTTCCTAGCAGCGCTAACGCCTTCAATTCATCAGCCTTGCCTAGCGCGATTATACTCTGGAACGTACTTCCAGATTTTATTGTCAAAATCCGGAATCCGGAAGTATTCAGAGGTGAACTGAGCAACGTTGTGCTCTAGGTACAATTTATTGCCAAGTTGCTATGTGCTTTTATATGATACCTATGTGCATTTGTGATAATATTGTTTTACATTACTGTAAACATAGAATGCCTTACCTGCAATATCTCCAGCGTCAAGTGTCCACGCCATTAACTACTGTTTAAAGATGTACCTTTTTCGCGAGGTCCCTACCTGTGTTGATGAATATTCTAGCACTCCGTCACGCAATACTCCTACTCAGGAGCCTGTGAGGTCTCTTTAAATAAAATAAAATAAAAAATTACGCACGTGCGGGCGTAAATGGTTACGGGCTCGAATTTTTCTTGCTGGTGGCTTTGAAGATGATGGTCTATTATGTTTATTTGACGTTGTCAAAGGCGAAATGTCCGTGATAGGGAGGCCAATAACGGGCACAAGGTTGTCTGAGCCACACTCTCAGGCCAGCGACAGGGTAGCCTTCGTGGTGATTTGTGAGGCCGAGGTATCGCGTGCCATCATTGTCGGTAATGAAGTCGCAAGTCGCAGGCACGCGTTACGAACATACGTACCCGGGCTACAAGGGAACAGACCTCTTGATGGGGAAGTTAGACGAAGTGGAGGCGACCTACACCTCATCGCTGTGGACTGGCGCAGGAATAGGTGCTTCTTAGAGTGGATTTGAGGCAGTAGGAGTTGTAGCTACATGACTCAAGTCGTGGTCAAGGGAGAGCTTCGGGTAGGTTGATACCGTGCGCTGTGACGATAGGACAACCTGGAACTGAATGTCACACGTCCATGGAAGAGGTAACTACGTGTCGCTGATTTAAGTGAGCACGCAACACGAAAATCATTATAAAATTGTGGGACGGTAGATGGGACAGGCAGAAGTCGTAGATCGACTGGCAACGTGTCGATCAAGCTTGCGTGCGACAGGAGCCCCGCCATGATGCCATTGCCTGCGAGGATGGCATCAAGCTGCATGAGCAATGCCCGTGGCAAGGCCGGACGGAACTGTGTGTGGTGGAGTGCGGGGAACTTGAAACAGATTGAGTGAGCGGAATTTCAAGTGCCCCCCGCTAAACAAGTTCGAACTCGGCAACGAGGAAGAAGCTAGAAATGACTGGAGCACCACTTCAATGCAGGTATTGTTTGAAGCACGCGCGAGACAGAGAAGAAAAAGATTAGTCGCAGCGCTTGGAACAGATAGCAGCACTGACGTTTGCCTCCTCTGAGGGTTTGGTCAAGGATTTAATAGTTGTGATTGACTTTTTTTATTATAATTGTTTTTCATAGGCGTTTCTATAGTGTCCTATCCGATTAGCGAGTGTGTTTTCAGATAGTAAGACTAGACAAAGGCCGTTTTCTTCACCCGGACCAGGGACTTCCCGCTGCTCTGTTTCTCTTCCTTCGCAAGAATTACCAGTCGACTTGTTTCTACGCAATTGAATCTCATCCGTGCCGGTGGCATTAGTCCCAAGCAACGTTGGTATCATACGGATAAACAATCCAAAAAATGATTAGGACGGAGCTGAGAGCTCCTACAACTTACTACCAAGGCATCACAGAGGTCCGACAGTTCGGCAAGGGTGGCATTCTCTGCTTCTCTTCTGACCAGCTCTGTGTTTGAGACCTACTAAAATGCTCGGTATTCGCTACAAACCCCGTTAGCGCATTCATTCCACCTCACCTAGCTTGTGTTGAAGGCCTCGTTCGAGGTGTCGATGTCAACTTGACTCCAACAGAGATACTAGATATGTTTTCAGAAGCAGGTGTGATAGCGGTCTATAGACGTAGTTGAGTTTTGGACAAGAACAAGGTCCCAACAGAGTCCATGATTGCTACATTTGCCAGGTCGAATCACCCAACCGAAATCAAAGCGTGGCCTTCATTTCACAGAGTGGAGCCGCTACCACATTGTCCCCTAAAGCATATTAAGAGTATGCGTTATGGGCACACAGTGAAAGGTTGCAGGTCAGTACCTAGATGCACAATTTGTTATGAGACACACCACTCAAACGACTGTAGAGCAATGAAGTGAAGTGCTGTCGTTGCCATGAAGCACACTGTGCTGATAAACCAAACTGCTCGCCAAGGCACGTGAAATCCAAATTCTTGAAAGTGTAGCCAGAAGACGATGCCCCTAAAAGATGCCATTGCTGAAATTCAGGCCATAACTCAAAGGTATGCAGGAGCAGCTGCCCACCATAACATAGCATTAAAGCATCATTTTCTCATATCAATTGCAGACATGATCGAGAAGGCTGTGGATAAGGCTGTGCAGCACCTTGCTACCACTCTGTGTGAGTCGCTATCGCATATTATGAATAACCAAACCGCATAATTCTATGGAGCGCAGATAGATAATCACGGCATTAAAAAATGCTGAGTCTGCGCGCACGACAAGTGAAGCAGAACCTGAGATAACTCCGTCGGATGCACAGTCTGCAGAGCCCTCTAGAGAAGGCGTTCAGAGGCAAAGCGAAGGTGCACAAGAAGTTTCTCAGGATACACAAGGTATGGACATATATCTCAAATGCCTAAAGCGATCTAGATCCCCTGTATCAAAAAAACCTTGCTCGAAGAGCTGTGTAAAAAGCAAAAGATACCAGAAAGACAGTCTTTCGGAAACCGATTTTCTAAAAGATATATTTTAGATAAGGATGCTGCCGAAACCATTCTAACGATATCATAGGGTGTCTTAAAATTATACACCGGGTGTAATGGATAAGGACGTTCGTCACTATGTTTTCTTATCGGACGAGAAAGGATTAACATGAACAATTTATTTGATGGCATGGGTGAAACGGCTGAGGGCCACGGATACGCTACCGCGTGCAGCGCCGTTGAGTCTGACGTCGCGGCCAACCCAGCAGTCAGTGTCGCAACTCCTGAGGTCCAGGATCAGGCCACGGCTCACGAGGACCACACCCAGTTGGCCTCGCCCACGAACCTGCTCCCGGCCATTGCACCCAGGCAGGAGCCGTTCAGCAGGCCCCGTCCTTGGACCTTGTACAGGCCGACGGACTCGACCCCGAACAGACACACCGGAGCTCGACCTGGCCGACACGTACGGGTCCCACGTCCGGCTCAGGAACGCTGTCAGGACCTCGTCCTCTCGAGCGGCGCACCGCTTCGTCTGCCTTCGTGGCCTCCACCCTCGAGCTCTTTTTCCCACGTTCCTTCTTCTCGGCCAGGACACCGCCAGGTACCGTCGGGTGCACACTGCAGCTCATGAGCTCGCGGCCCACGTCCGAGTCTGGCGCGTCGCTCGGTACGGCTCGGCGATCCTCGATTCAGCCAGAACTCCCCTGTAACCTGGATCCTCGGCCACCCTGAACCTCGCCCGGCTTCGTGGTCCTCCGAACACACGCCCCCGTCTCGCCCGGCAGAACGTCTCGCTCGTCCCTTGCCGATGTGCGACGCTCTGGTGACACCAGCGCTTGATGGCGTGGGTGTGGCTACGGAGCAGTCAACCCGCATCAGAGACGCGATGCTCCATGCGGGGAATGGCCAGCCCGTCCAGCAAGCAGCTTGCGTCGAGACGCGGTGCTCGGCGCAACCGTGACCATTAGCCAGGCCACGTTCATCGCTGTGCCGAACGGCTGACCGTGGAGACGCCTCGCCGAGATCCGCGATGCCCTCGGCAAGAAAGAGAACAGCAGGCCAGGCCGCGCCCCGAGATGCAGTACTCGTGCCGGCAATGCCGCCTCAGCTGGTGGTTGGACGGCAGCAGCGTGGACGGACGCGTTCCCTGGCCGGAACCTGGATCGCCTGCGTCCGACGCTTCGGCCCGCTGTCTCCCGTCGGCCACTGCTTCGGCTCGTCCCCAGCCACAAAGATTACTGCCACGTAATGGTCCCACGTGGCCCAATCGTGGCACGCCGCCTCTATGGGCCACGACAGGTCATCAGCTGATTGGGGCACAGTTGCCTCGAAATCACACGTGCCTTGTCCCGCACCTTCGTCGTCGTCGTTTTTCTCGAATCCTCACACCGATATTGCCGATCTCTTTATTAAGCCATAACAGATCTTTTATACCTGTCTTTCAAATTTTATCCGGCTAATATTGCAATACAAGAAACTTGGCTTTCCACACATGACTTGTTTCACCTACACAACTTACAAACTTTTCATCTCCATAGGCGGAGGTATAGCGTTTTTTATAAACAATAAAAATAGTTTAAAGTTAAATTGTCATACAAATGTATGTCTTCTGAATGCTAAATTTTCGCGCTGAATATTACCTTGCCGGGATACTTGCCTTTTTCGCTAATAAACGTCTACTTTCCTGCAGGCGTTGAAGACACGAGATTGTTTGATATGGCTGCAAATTCAGATTGTAAAGAAAAAAATATAGTTGGCGACTTCGATTCTCACCACACATGCTGGGTTTTAGAACAAACCAGTGTGGGCAACGGTTGTGGGACTGGTCGGTAGACAACAATTTATTGTGCCTTAACCCTAGAACTCCCACATTTATTAGAGGACATTCACGCTCCGCTTTAGATTTAAGCTTTGTAAGCTCGGCTATTGTTAGTACACCGTGGATCGCCCTTGACTGCGCCTCCAACAGTGACCACTTTCCTATATTCTTCGAGATCTCTTGCTCCGTTGAGCCATCATGCTTCCATGCCCGGATCTATATAAATTATCTAAAATTTCAACATGACCTAAAACTTACTTTAGACCCTCCTTTTCAAGATGGGGATGACACTAAAGCTATGAAATTAAGCGCAGTACTTAAAAGGGCATACAAAAACGCTGAATTTACTGTTCAATCGACGGAGGTAGTACCCTACAGCCCCTGGTGGAATTCCGACTGTTCACTAGATCACAGATGACGACAGGCAGCTTGGAAGAAGTTAATGCATAATCAGTCCCTAAAACTGGTCAGATTATAAATTTCTTGCCGCTGTATTTAAACGCACGGTGACCCAAACTACAGAAGAATATATTAAGAGACATTTACATTTTCTCTCGAAACGAAAAAATTGGAAAGCTTTATTTCCATATATGCGATCAATATACTTATTATTAAAGTATATACTTATTATTATATGCTTATTTTTATTATATATTAAGAGTATATACTTAATATGAAAAACTATCATTGAAAGAAACGAAGAACGTTTCAGAGTCAATTGGAAGAGGTCTAGAAATTATATTTTTTTCAACTATGGCTTTGAGCTGGCAAAAGTCTAGCATAATCGCTGACTTGAAAAACGTAACGCTGTCTGAAGCATCAAAAATAATTCGACCTCTACCCTCGTCAGCTCCTGGTCGAGATGGAATCACAGTTTCTATGATCAATATTTTATTCAAGCCATCCCCCGGCGACGTCCTCAATCTTATAAACTACTCTCGAAACAACGCCTGCATATCGTATGACTGGAAAATAGCTAAGGTAGTCCCTTTAATAAAGAAACAAGGATTGGGTTTTAACATAGAAAACATCAGACCCATCTCACTACCTTTTAACATATTGAAACTCATAGAAAGGGTCCTAAATAGCCGAATAAACTTCTGGATGACGAATAAGTTAATATGAAAGCCAAGCCAAGTTGTTTTTTACAGTGAATGCTCAACTTGGTGCGCCCATGCGGATTTAGAGAGCCGAATACAGCTTGCTCGTAAAAGAACACAATACGCTGCATTAGTAACTCTCGACATAGCTAAAGCGTATGAAAGTGTCGACCACTCTATTCTACTGAACACCTTGCAGAGCTTAAAGGTTCCTCATGATATAATTGAGTGGATACAGAGCTCTGAAAATCAAGAGAATTTTACTGTGCGAAGTATGGATGTTGTTCGCCTAAATTCAAACAAAAACGTGGTGTTCCTCAAGGGTCCGTCCTATCTCCAGCATTATTCAGTATAATGATGCGCTGCATTCAAATCGTTCAGGGTGTCAGTGTCTACATTTTTACAGATGATATCGCCTTCTTCGCCGCAGAGAGCGAAATTTACTCACTACGCCCAGAATTCCAAAGATATATGAATACTCTGGAAATTTGGTTGCAATCTGTTTCATTGTCAATGGACATCAGTAAAAGTGCGCTCTTGGTGTTTCCTATAGCAGATTAAGTTTCAATTTCTGTATTATATTGATACGTGCGGTTCTTTTGGTTTACGAAGGAAGACGCTATCACTTTCTGTTAAGCGCAACGCAGGCCGCGTTTATCTTGTATGCCACTCTGGAACGCGTTACGACGCGTGTATAAAAAACTGACACGTGCGGTTCTTTTCGTTTGCGAAGGAAGACGCTATCACTTTCTGTTAAGCGCAACGCAGGCCGCGTTTATCTTGTATGCCACTTTGGAACGCGTTACGACGCGTGTATAAAAAGCCGGCGCAGTGCGCCACTGGGGGTCTTTTTTTTTTTTCCGTCGGCCGACGACTGTTCACGCCGCTGTTGCTGTGAGTTGTGTTTTGCCCTGTTTTGCTGGGCACAAGTTCGCCCAATAAACAGTTCGCCTGACACCGCCCTGACTCCTGCGTGCTTCCTCTCAAGTGCTGCGTGTATCACAACCTCGGGACATCTGGTGGAGGTGCTTCTCTGTCCATGTACCGTACGCCCCCGTCCAGCCGTGAGCCAAGCCCAAGCCGCCAAGAGGACGACGCCGACCCGGTCGTTCGAGTGAGCCGAAGACAACAAGGACTACCGCCCGAATACCTGCCGCTCCCCGACAAGGACAAGAAAACAAAGGCTGCTACGAAGCCGGCATCCACGATGACGGAAGCAAGGTTTTCGGCAATCGTGGTCGTCAACCAGCCCAAAGAGCCGCCTACCTTCCGCGGATCGACCTACGAAGACCCGGAAAGCTGGCTTGACATTTACGACCGCGTCGCAGCCCTCAATAAGTGGGACCCGGACGACAAGCTGCGTCATGTGTATTTTTACCTGGAAGACGCCGCAAGGACTTGGTTCGAGAACCGCGAGTCAACGCTTCGAACCTGGGACGACTTCCGCGTTGCTTTCCTGCGCACCTTTGCAAGCGTCGTGCGGAAGCAAAGAGCCGCATCACTGCTTGAAACTCGGGTGCAGCTCCCCAACGAAAACGTAACGATCTTCATGGAGGAGATGACGCGACTTTTCCGCCACGCCGACGCCGACATGTCTGAGGACAAGAAGGTTCGCCTGCTTATGCGAGGAGTGAAGCAGGAGCTCTTCGCCGGACTGATCAGAACCCCGCCAAAGACGGTACAAGAGTTCCTCTCCGAGGCTACCACCATCGAGAAGACTCTTGAAATGCGGACCAGCCAATACGATCGGCGCATGTCGCCAGACGTCGCAGAAGTCCGAGGACTCTGCCCCGACGACCTGCGCGAGACCATACGCGCTATTGTTCGTGAAGAACTGCGCCGCATGTTGCCATCGTCTCAGCCCCAAGTCGCCTCTCTCGAAGACGTAGTCCGCGAGGAACTACAGCGCTCACTGAGCGTTCCTGAACGGCCACAGCCCCAACCGGAGGCGATGACCTACGCCGCTACTGCACGACGACCTGTCGCCACTCCTCGCCAACACCAGGACCCAACGTCTCCGCAGTTTCGTCGCCAGCCACCGCCGCCACCCCCGACGCCTTCCCGCTCGCCAGTAATCCAGCGCTCGCCGAGGAAAACTGACGTTTGGCGCACCCCGAACCACCGCCCACTATGCTACCACTGCGGCGAAGCCGGGCACACCTACCGCTACTGCCAGTACCGTGAGATGGGACTGCGTGGCTTCGACGTGAACGCGCCGCGTCCGCGCCCAGGTGAGCGACCTCGCGACATCGCCGACTACATCGCCGGATCACAGTGGCAACAACGACGACCATCCCGTTCACCTTCGCCTGGCCGCTACGTCTCCCCGGATCGCCGCCAGTACACCGGCCCTAACCGGGGCCGATCCCCAAGCCCCTACCCGGGAAACTAAAGGCAGCAACCGATGGAGGTGCGGTTGCTGCACGACGCAATGCCGAAGATCCTCCTCCTCCGCCGCCGCCGCTGCCGATGACGACGACCACGACGCACGAACTTTCCCGACGTAGTCGCAGTACGCCGCCTGAGCAGAGTCTTTACGACAAAGCCTCGCCGCCGACGCGACATAGCAGCACCGGACCAAGCCGACGCAGCCGTGATCCGACGCCCCGACCTAACCGGAACGCCAGACGACGAACCACCGACCTCGACGTGATCATCGACGGCCACAGCGTCACCGCCCTAGTCGATACCGGCGCCGACTACTCTATCATCAGTGGTCTCTTCGCCGCTAAGCTCAAGAAGGTAAAGACTGCATGGGAAGGACCGGATATCCGAACAGCAGGGGGCCACCTTATAACACCGACTGGAACCTGCACGGCAAGAGTCACGATTCACAGCCAGACGTATTCTGTGAATTTTGTGGTCCTGCAGCAATGCTCGCGAGACGTCATTTTAGGCATGGATTTCCTGGACCAGCAAGGCGCAGTAATCGACCTAAGATCCAGGTCAATCACGCTGTCCACGGATAATGCAACGGCGTCAGACTGCAACGTCGCTCACAATGCCTTGAATGTGACAGAAGAGCAGGTAACCATCCCGCCACTGTCGAGCGTCATCATTTCCGTCGGCACCAAAGCGTCTACCAACTTACAAGGTGTCATCGAAGGCGACCAGCACCTGCTCCTAAACCGTCAGATGTGCGTCGCAAGAGGCATAGCCAAGCTTCATAACGGCAAAGCCAAGGTAATGGTGACGAACTTCAGCAACGAATATAGGCACTTAAATAGGGGCACGACGGTAGCACATCTAAGCAAATTTGTGGAAGCGAGCAATGCCTTCGCCCTCACTGATTCTCAGGGAGCCGCAACGTCGACAGCAGTGTCCGCGCCCGCCTTCGACGTCAATCAAAGCCTTTCCAGGCAGCAACAAAAGGAGCTCAAAGCCTTACTCCACCAATACAAGGACTGCTTCTCGTCGTCGTCGAGGCTTCGTCAGACCCCTCTCGCGAAACATCGCGTCATAACCGACGAATATGCCCGTCCGCTCCGTCAGAGCCCCTACCGAGTTTCTGCACGGGAACGCGAGGCCATCAAGCAACAAGTCGACGAAATGCTGCGTGACGACATCATTCAGCCGTCTACGAGTCCGTGGGCATCACCCGTGGTGTTGGTGAAGAAGAAGGACGGAACCCTACGTTTTTGCGTCGATTATCGTCGCCTGAATAACATCACGAAGAAAGACGTGTATCCCCTCCCACGGATAGACGATGCTCTGGACAGACTCTACAACGCCAAGTATTTTTCGTCGATGGATCTCAAAACCGGCTACTGGCAAATCGAAGTAGACGAGAGAGACCGAGAGAAGACTGCCTTCGTAACACCAGACGGCCTATTCGAGTTTAAGGTCATGCCCTTTGGTCTTTGCTCGGCGCCTGCGACGTTCCAACGGGTTATGGACACAGTACTCGCAGGCTTGAAGTGGCAGACTTGCCTCGTCTACTTGGACGACGTAGTCGTATTTTCTTCCAACTTCGACGAGCACCTCCGGCGCCTTGAAGCTGTTCTTCGGGTAATCAAAGCCTCGGGACTTACCCTGAAGCCAGAAAAGTGCCGCTTCGCCTACGAGGAACTATTGTTCCTTGGCCACGTTATCAGCAAGTCGGGAGTGCTCCGTGATCCACAGAAAACAGCTGCGATCGCCGACTTTCCTGCACCCACCGACAAGAAAGCAGTACGCCGATTTCTTGGCCTCTGCGCTTATTACAGGCGCTTCGTGAAGAACTTTTCGCGGATCGCCGAGCCACTGACGTACCTCACGAAGGCCGACGTCGACTTCAAATGGGAAACGCCGCAAGTCGAGGCATTTCCAGAATTAAAGCGACGCCTGCAAACGCCGCCAATACTGGCGCACTTCGACGAAGAAGCTGACACCGAAATTCACACGGACGCAAGCAGCACAGGGCTCGGCGCCGTGATCGTGCAGAGGACCGACGGACTTGAAAGGGTCATCAGTTACGCTAGCCGGTCACTTTCGAAGGCAGAAGCCAATTATTCCACGACAGAAAAGGAATGCCTTGCCATCATCTGGGCTACATCAAAGTTCCGCCCCTACCTGTACGGCAGGCCTTTTAAAGTCGTGAGTGACCACCACGCCTTGTGTTGGCTAGCTAACTTGAAGGATCCATCAGGGCGCCTCGCACGGTGGAGTCTCAGACTACAAGAATTTGACATCACCGTCGTCTACAAGAGCGGACGAAAGCACTCCGACGCCGACTGCTTGTCTCGCGCCCCTGTCGATCCGCCGCCCCAGGATGACCAGGACGACGACTCTTTCCTGGGACCCATAAGTACCGACGACTACGCGGAACGCCAACGAGCTGACCCGGAGCTCAAAATCCTCATGGACTACCTGCAAGGCAAGACCGCCGACGTGCCGAAAGTATTCCGCCGAGGACTGGCTTCGTTTTTCCTGCGAAACAACGTCCTCCTGAAGAAAAACTTCTCGCCGCTCCGCGCCGACCACCTCCTCGTGGTACCTTCAGCGTTACGTCCAGAGGTTCTGGAAGCATTACACGACGACCCGACAGCCGGACATCTTGGTGTTTCCCGCACACTGTCACGAATACAAGAGAAGTACTATTGGCCTCGCCTCGCTGCCGACGTCGCCCACTACGTAAAAACATGCAGAGACTGTCAGCGACGCAAGACGCCGACAACTAGGCCAGCCGGACTTCTGCAACCCGCCGAACCACCTCAACGGCCATTCCAAAAAATCGGCATGGACTTACTGGGGCCGTTCCCGACGTCAACTTCTGGCAACAAATGGATTGTCGTAGCGACTGACTACCTCACCCGCTATGCCGAAACAAGGGCCTTGCCCAAGGGCACTGCCACCGAAGTCGCCATGTTCTTCATTGAGAACATCGTCCTCCGCCACGGAGCCCCCGAGGTCCTCATCACCGACAGAGGTACGGCCTTTACGGCTGACCTAACGCAAGCGATCTTGAGGTACAGTCAGACAAGCCACCGCCGAACCACCGCGTACCACCCACAGACGAATGGCCTCACCGAGCGTCTAAATAAGACCATCGCCGACATGCTGGCCATGTACGTGGACGTCGAGCACAAGACGTGGGACGCCATACTCCCGTATGTAACCTTCGCGTACAACACGGCCGTGCAGGAAACGACGCAGTTTGCTCCATACAAGCTCGTCTACGGACGGAGCCCAACAACGACGCTTGACGCCATGCTACCGGTCGGCACCGACGAAGAAGACCTCGACGTCGCCAGCTACCTGGATCGCGCTGAAGAAGCTCGACAGCTAGCCCGCCTGCGTATCAAGAGCCAACAGACGGTCGACAGGCGCCACTACAACCTTCGACGACACCACACCGAATACCAACCAGGTGACCTTGTCTGGGTCTGGACGCCGATACGACGACGGGGATTGTCTGAGAAGCTCCTGCGACGCTACTTTGGACCCTACAAGGTAGTCCGACGTCGTGGTGAACTGGACTATGAGGTCGTGCCCGATGGCTTAACGTCATCCCAACGACGCCGTGCACGACCCGAAGTCGTACACGTGGTGCGACTTAAACCTTATTACGCGCGCTGATTAGCTGTGACGCATTGTTAATGTAATTTATTGCATGTACTCTCTCTTATGTTCTGTCTTTAGCATCGGGACGATGCTTTTTCAGAGGGGGGTAGTGACACGTGCGGTTCTTTTGGTTTACGAAGGAAGACGCTATCACTTTCGGTCAAGCGCAACGCAGGCCGCGTTTATCTTGTATGCCACTCTGGAACGCGTTACGACGCGTGTATAAAAAACTGACACGTGCGGTTCTTTTCGTTTGCGAAGGAAGACGCTATCACTTTCTGTTAAGCGCAACGCAGGCCGCGTTTATCTTGTATGCCACTTTGGAACGCGTTACGACGCGTGTATAAAAAGCCGGCGCAGTGCGCCACTGGGGGTCTTTTTTTTTTCCGTCGGCCGACCATTGTTCACGCCGCTGTTGCTGTGAGTTGTGTTTGGCCCTGTTTTGATGGGCACAAGTTCGCCCAATAAACAGTTCGCCTGACACCGCCCTGACTCCTGCGTGCTTCCTCTCAAGTGCTGCGTGTATCACAACCTCGTGACAATATATACGGGAACCTAGTCCGCCAGAAGATTCAGTCAAGTACTTAGGAATGATTTTTAATGAAAAGCTAAATTGGAGCCCAAACATGGAATATATAACAGCAAAGAAACAATCAGTGTTATGTTTTTTACGCAGGCTAAGCAACAGAAAGTACGGGCTGCGCAGAGACACTATGTTAATGGTATATAATATGTATGTGCGAGCAATATTGTAGATTAGGTGTGTATTATTCTCCGGGTCCGCTGGTTATAAAATAAACCACTAGTAATGTTAGAGCGAGATGCCCAGCGAATTTGTCTGGGACTTCCAAGTTTCGTGGCAAATAATGTATTCACCAAGAAGCGCGATTGCCAAGAATCCTCTGTTGATTCCGCATCCTGATGGTTGAAACCTTCTTAAAGTTCTACAGTTTACCGGCGTGAAGATCAGAGTAAGCATTTATCAGTGACCCTGACTCTTTCTTTCATGGACGTTGGCCTCGATTTCATACGTCCCAGATAGTGTTTGTTAAAAAGAAACTGGAGTGCATGAATGTAGACATTAGCACGGTAATTGAAACTAATTTTCCCGCCCTCAACATTAGGATAGAGTACGATGAAATCTTCCCCCCACATGCCAAGTTGCAATCTCTTAGATTTTTGACCACTACTATAAACTATTACCTGGTACATGCAGAAACAGAGAATGCAATAGCTACAGATGCCTCTGTCAACAATGAAAAAACAGGCGTAGGATTTGCGTCTGATTTCCTTGGCTGGTCTTTTCTGTGAGGCTTCCAGATTTCACTCCTATATTTGAAGCTGAGCTAGTAGCTGTTATTTTAGCTCTTCGAAAAATTTCTACGACCGAAACCAGTGCAACAATCCTAAGAAATTCACTTTCGGTGTGTGCACTTCTGACAAGCTCAGAACAATCTCGTGCCCTTAGCAGCGTTCCACCCATTAGCACCACTGCATTTATAACTCCTGAATATGGCGTGGGTTCCAGGTCAGTGCGGATTAAAAATAAAAACATTAGCAGATGCCGTGGTGCGAGCTTCACTTGATGCAGCAGTAATTTCGGTACTTCACGACTTAAAATACTTATCATCGATTAGATATTAAAAATTCGCTACATTTACAGATAGTTTGGAAAATATCACAAAATGAAAAGACCACAAGTCTCTCACATTTCCACGGAAGGCCCATTGAAGTCCGTCAAAAAAACTTGAAGTTATCCTCTCCAGATTCCGATACCCTGTTCCCCAATTAAATTTTTATTTACACAGAGCTGGTCTGACACTTTTCCCTCTTTGCCCGTTCTTCGAAGAATCAGAAACTATTGAACATTATTTTGGCTCATGTCGGAACTATGCAGTAGTAAGGAAAATACTTCTAGCAATTCCGTTTGCGAAGGTAGGTTTAAATTTAACCACAGAAATTGTTGTAAATTTTGGTGCCCCTGTTATTGAAAGGTGCCACAGAGATGCATTCGATGTGGTGTGTAAGTTTATTCAAGACTCTAAACGTTTTTAAACATAAAGCCCACGTTAGCAAATACTCAAAAAGTAGGGGGTCGAGAAATGTGGATAAATCAGCGACATACCAAATTATTCGGGTTTCGCAAAACCAGCTGTCTGCCCATCTCCCAAATTAAGGTATAGTTATTAGTGCCTATTTTCTTGTAGATTTTTTATCACTCTCTGAATCTTTGTTTTCTTTTTTTAAACTGTCTTCATTCTATAACTTTTTTTCTTTTTGTAGTAAGCAATAGCGCAGTTGTTGTCTATATGAGTTTATATGTTCTCTTGGCCAATCCTCCAGAGTGGGTATGAGCCATGCATTAGAAGATACAAACAAACAAGTGGCCAGAGGAATACGAGCCACGCAATAGGGTGGTCGGGTTTCGGACCCGAGCCAAGGCTCCAACCTCCAACATCCGGTGACCTGAGGTACTCCAGGACTATCAGGCTGCGCGGACGTTCCCGTGCCCGTGGAGAGGTCTGGGCTGTCTGTCTTCGGGCTCAAGTTCAGATGGGGCTGCCCGGATGGAACTCTACCTCGAGGCCAGGGAGTAAAAATGCCGCGTCAGCTGGTGCCACGTCCACTGGCCGCCTAGAAAGGTTGCTTCTCTTATGGTTCATGTAGCTGCCCAACGCCGACGCCAAAGACGACAACGACATTGACCCCGTGCTCCATGCCCAGGCTCCTACGAAACAACGTGGGTTAGACGCCACTCCTTTGACGTTCTGCGACACACTCTGTGTAGAAACTGAGTGCTTAGGACTTGTGTTTAGGGATTAATACACAGCTGCTGTATATATATGTAACTGTATTGGGAAATAAGACATGGTATATATGGGGGTCAAGTGCTTTGAGTTATTGTTATAAAAAATTTGCTTGAAACAGACTCGTCCCTTGGGAAGTGTCCTGAGGTGTGGCTCCTCAAACCCCTCAAGTTGAATCTGCGCGTTGTGCGAAACCATGGAACCACAACGTTACGTTGGCGTCCGCAGCGACAGGACCACGCCATTTGCAAACCTGGTTCACGAGTCCAAGATAGCTTGAAAGACGAGTGCAGCCGAGTTTACGGCCTTGGCGTTACCCGTAGGTTTAGAAGGTGCAGAGATGAAGACGTGGGTCGGGGAACGTGAAGCACGCGGTCGTGAGAAGAGGGCTGCCGAACGAGAAAAACAAAAAAAGTGCTGACAGAGCAGTTGGCACGCGAGGAACTAAAGAAGAAAGCCCTTCTGCAAAAGCTCTTGTTCGCAGAGGTATTGACGGTTCAGTTAGAAACGGAAGGAACTGGTATGTAAGTGATCAGCTGCAGAGAAGAAGTTCGGTTGAAGCGAGTTATGCTTTTTCGGGGTGAATGACCTGGTACATCTCCATAACATTTTGGTAGAGAATGCCTCTCAGCTGAAGCATGGTAGAGAGATTGGCAGCCAGACACCTGGAATCAGTAGGAGGAAGCCCAATGATCATCTGAGGTCAGATAAAAGCAGAAGCTGTGACGAATAAGCCACAGAAGAACATTCAAATTCATTTAAAAGTGATAGCGCCATTCAGAAACGAGCCTTAAAATGCACCCTGACTTCCGCAGTGCACACGCAACGAGACAGCCCGAATATAAAGGAAATACGTCTTTCGCGAGAGCCTCCTTCTGAAAACGGTGGCGCTAGCTGAGGCGCCGAGAAACAAGACACCCCTAATGTAAAAGAAACATGTCTTTCGGGAAAGCATCCTTTTGAAAACTGTGGGGCTAGGAGAGACAACAAGTCTTCAGTTATACCGTGTGTAACAGGGAGATGCGACAAAAAATGCGTGAACGCAATCCAGAAAGCAAGTCGGTACCAGCAGAGTCCAGTGTAGCACTGGTTGTGGTAGTGCTTGACACGGGTATATTAGAGTACCCTGTAAACAAGCCTCCTCGAGATGCATTGAGATAAATGTCTCGGGATAACGCAGAAGCGAGTTGTCCGGGAGCATTGAAACTGTGTGCGGAAGCACTATTCAAAGAATGCAGAATAGAGTCACTGCGTCCATCAGCAATATGTGATGACAAGAGTTGTCAATATACCCAGTGGGAAGAGTTGAATATCTCAAGGATCAATTAGAAAAGGCAGCTGAATGAACTTGAAGTGATCTTGGAAAAAGCAGTATTTCCTCAGTTCATTACAGTGTCCAAGGAGACTACTTCTGTTGGGAATCTTGGGGGGCGAAAGTCACTCGGTAAAGCAATCTGGACCATCAGCAGTTGACGATTTGAAGCAAGGCAATCTTAGGACAAACTCTGTTATTAAGGCAATATAGCACTGGCTTGCTTGAAGGCAACGCGTCAAACAGGATGGTAGGCAATACTGCATTGACACTAGTAGTTTTATGGCTGAGCCCCAGATTTTTTATAGCTCTAGATACAAGCGAGCCGACTGTTGAAGGTTCTTTCTTTGTCATTTCATTCTTTCTTCCAGCCAGATGATCAGGGCTGTTCCACGCCTTGTGTTGGATTTTGTAACTTGAGCTTCAAGCCAAAATTACCCGTGGCTCTTTTGGATCTTCATTGCAGACCAGGAAGGGTATTTCTTCTATATGGTTGAGATCATGAACTCACGTGCAATCTGAAGGGTGGCATGGTATGTTGTTTTGCATGACCGTGTATATATGTATGGAATAGTGTGTGCAACAGGTCGACAACTTTCAACTTTTTTATGACTTTCAAATCTGATTGGGTGCATATGGAGTTTCGAAGTGTGAACATTTGGACGATGTGTATGTAGTGGTTAATAAATGTGGACCTTTGGACAATTTAGGGGACCGCGTGGGGGAGATATATGGCGAATCTGTGATGGGGTGCCAAACGCGCACTTCGCAGCAGTTTGTTTGGAACAAATGAACTTAAATGAAAGGGGCGCTCTGTGATGCAGGGCGCGAAATTGAAAGTGGTTGAAGTGCGCGGAGCATGAAGCCGATTGAGTGAGCGGAATTCGTAGTGCCCGCCGATAAACAAGTTAGAAATCGGCAACGAGGAAGAAGCTGGAAATGACTTAAGTGCCAGTTCTATGCAGCGATTTTTGAAGCACGTGCGAGACAGTGAAAAAAAGGGTCGTAGCTGTGGCAAGACGAAGAGGAGCCAGCATCAGGGGGGTCGGGTTCAGACCCGAGCCAAGGCTCCTACATCCATCATCCGGTGACCTGAGGGGCTCCAGGACTACAAGGTTGCGCTAACGTTTCCTTGCCTATGGACAAGTCTGAGCTGTCGATCTTCGGGCTCGTGCTCAGACGGAGCTGTTCGGCTGGGACTCTACCTCGAGGCCAGTGCGTAAAATTCAACGTGAGCTGGGGCAGCGTCAGCTGCTGCAGCGTCCACCGGCCGCCTAGGAACGCTGCTTCTTCTATTACGTCTAGCTGCCCAACACTGAAACCAACGACGACAAAAACATCAGCCTCGTGCTTCACGCCCAAGCTCTTACGCAACGGCATGGGTGAGACGCCACTTCTTTGACGTTCTGCAACACACTCTCTGTAGCAACTGAGTGCTTAGGACTTGTGTGTAGGAACTAATATAGGCCTGCTGTATTTATCTGTAACTGCATCCGAGAGATAGGACTTGTTATATCTTGAGGTCAAGTGCTTTCGTGTTATTGTTATAAATGTTTGCTTCAAATGAACTCGTCCTTCGGGAAGTGTCTTGCGGTGGTTCCTCGGACACCCGAAGCTGAAAATCCAAGTTGTGCGAAACAAAGGAACCACAACGTTACACGGTGCCACTGGAGCACAAAGTCACGCAAGCATGGCACCAGCCGCTCGTCGGAGAGCGTGTTCTCTAGGTCACCACTATAGCCAGAAAGGGAGGTCCAACAATGTTGTGAAGGTGGCCGACGTAGGCGTCTCAATCTGGTCACTTTTTATAAGCCTGAAATGGAGTGGTGACGGCTGCCAGAGCCCGAAACACCAGGCGCGGGAAGTCGTTCTATGCTCGCGCCTCGTGCTAGGCATCAGCTGCGTGAGAGGCACTGCGAGGTGGTTGGTGAATGATGGTCATGATGCATAGCGATGATAATGAAGCTACTTCACGTTCACTTATAAAACAGCTGTGCCAAAACCACTGAGCTAACAACTTTTGGCCTTGTTTAGAGACGTCGTGTCCCAGCACAGTTACGTGCCATGCTTTCAGTACACTGGGAGACCACCGGAAGTGACTGCGCTGATGACTTCGTTGAGAATGCCCAGGAAGCCCATCCACTTGCACGAAACAGCATCCGCACGCAACGACATACAGACGCTTGTCCCTGCAACTCAGACCGACGGAAGTTTCGCTATAAAACAGGCGATTATTTATAGGTGTGGATGCCTATCCAACATTGTTGGCTTTCGGAAAAGCTATCGCGACGCTACTCTGGCCCTTCTGAAGCTGGGCACTGCCTCAGCTACGTAAACTACGAGGAGGTGCCACAACGCCAGTAGACCAGTTGAAGCAAGCGACATACACTCGTCGAGGTAGCTCGCGTAGTACGGGCACAATTATACAACCCCCGCACGTGATTGACAATGCAAACTCAATTTCGTCACTTACAACATTACTATAGTTAACAAAAGGTGAAGCATTTCTTTGCTTACTGTGAGCACCTTTGTCTTCTATCAGAGTATCTACCTATCTAGCCACTTACATCTGTCGTGATCACACTCTTAGCTTCGCGTGAACAAAAATTAGTATGATAGAGTAAGATGGCATGATAAATATGACGCTCTAGTGAACAAATGTGTGATGAAATAATCACATCACGTACATCGTCAAACATTTCCGTCAAACAGCGGTTAGGAATATATGCCCCCGGTTGACTGAAAGTCATCAGAAGGGACAATTGGGCGAGTTGGTACAGCGCTGGCTCACAATTTTATTTGCGTGTCAGTGCTGTTTAAAATTATTGAAGCTCAGCAGTTACTCAGGAACGATGAGAACGCACATGTGCAACTTGAACTCTTGGATGTTAGGAAAACACCTGACAGCGACAGCTTTGACTCGTTGAATGCAAAAAGTTATAGTCAGGGTCCCAGCATGAAATAAACACACGAATTCTACGTGGCAGTCAAGAATTCTACAACAGATCCACACCAGGTCTTTGAACTGCTTTCGAATGGATTTGTGAAACGTCAGTTGTGGCTGCAGTGCTGGCAATTTGATTTTTCAAAGCTTACAATTGTACTCTTTTGATACAGCTGTCACGTCGGGTTAACGTCAGCTTTAGTTGGGCGCCACACGCTGGAGTCGATATATGTAGCAGTGTCCAGGGCTATCACCCTAGCGAGGCTTCAAATCACATTATTGCTCCTGGTAATGCTATTACTCATGTGGCTGTTGACATCGTTGTGGAAGTGCAAACAACTGGTTAGATAAACATCTGCAATTCTTCACCACAAGCTGCACGTGCAACATTTATAAGCATATTTTGCATCATTTCCCGACGTGTAGCTCATATATTGTATTACAAGCGCGTCACCTTCCTTCCGCATGCTTCACATAATTTTGATTCTGAGAGTATGTGGGATCTGTCGAATTGTTTTTTTTGTCTTCACGCAGCTTTTTCCACATCCACCTCTAGCACCTCAGTCAATAAACCGGGACGGTTGCTATTGGCAAGCAACAATTGACGTGAGTAAGGCTGGCAACATTAGTGGCCGGATTTTCGAAGGCATACAACAATGTTGTTTGGAGTGCGCGTGCTCAGATGTTCACCAGTTTTCACAGAATACACGCCTTGTGTCTCATTCGCGTCCTTGTGTCTTCTAGGATATATTCTCTAAATTGGTGTAAATATTCAGACAGTGGCTCCAGTTCCGCCTGCAGCTGGTGCCACGAAAGCTGCTTGCCATGGCAGACACGTTGACACTTGTCGCACTAGTCCTCCAATCATCTAGACACAACGTAACTTTCTGCAGCACAATTAGTCTGCTCTATGTTGAAAATCTTGCCACCTTGACGTTCCTGGGAAATCCTCGAATTGAACTTGTTCCATCTCAATGGCCACAAGTGTTTTTGATAGTTGCTTATTACTTGAGGTTTCACGAGGTAATTGCCCTGAGAAGCACAACAGCTCAGGTGGTCATCGGTGGTCTCAAAACCATAACGGGATGCAATTGAATCCTGTAGGACTTCGGGCTAGATGACACCCTTCTGTTAGCATCACAATGATTTGCGGCATTGGCAGTGTCAGATGGCTTCAACAATGCGACCAGTAGTCTACTCCACGCTCAATCCGTGATTGTGGCAGAGGAGATTCATAGAAGCAGAACCTTTTCCGCAAGTTTAAAGATCCTCGCCACGGCCTGTATAGCAATCGAGATAGTCCCAGAGTTGATAGCTTCAGTTCAGCATAGCTGTTCATGGGACGTCAGATGACAACCAGAGTCCTGAAGCAAGAATCTCAGTTATGTTTTTTTTACCACCAAAAATACGTCATCGCAAAGGATGCGGCTTAAAAAAGAAATCAGCCGGGTGACTTTACCGGCACATCTAGCTGGTGAAGTGCCACCCTCCAAACGCGTCAGCGTGTTCGAGGGCGTTCTGACCCAGTGCATGCTGTTCTGGTCACCCTGAAGTTACGTGGTTGAAACAGATAGTGGTTGTGTCGTACCATGCAACCAGTCACGTAGTGTTTTTCATAACTTCTATCTCCGTAGAGTAACTACTGTCGACAGCTGCACAGCATACGCCTTCAACGCAGTAGGTTCCTCTTCAAAAAGTTGAGCCGGTTTACCTCGTGTCCCCTATGGCCCACCAAGGATAGCAGGTGCAACATTCTCCTGTAGCCTAGTACTCTAGTATTAGTGTTATGCGAACAAGTTTCTGCTGCCGGGTTGTTCCGCTGCGTCACTTGAACGCCTGGATGACCTTCAAAACTTGAGGGTAGAAATGCAGAGGTCGCCACATTCAGCCCTTTCATTAGGCTGCCACTGGAGCTTGGTGTCCCCTGCGATGTGTATCTGCCTATATATGTTCAGATCCGCTAAAAAGATCGGGGACTCCTTTTGTCCAAGAAGACAGCATGTGCACAATGGTCGCTGCATACCCGCGCTTCTTCGTCACTAGTCATGCTGCAATAATGATGTGCTTATGTTTGCACAGGTACAGAACCAGCTCATCTCGAGTGCTGGAACAGACTTTTCAATCAATTTTCTTCGCAGCCAGCTGAGATTTGACAGGTTACTTTGAAACCTATGCCGACTGAATAAAATCTAGACTTGCTGGTTATAAACATGATCGTTGCCACTGCCACATCACACACCCATCGGCACCTCTTCGATGATATTCAGTGTTGCGGCGGCGATAAACAGTGCTACGGTTGCGCTACCGTAACACTATTCAGTATGACGGTAGCACAAATACCAACTTGATAGGATGACAAGTGCAAAAAATCATCTCAGTATTTAAAAAACGCATATATAGAAAGGTGAACATACATATATAGGTATGGCTAGTCAGAAGTCACGTCAGCTAAATAAATTTGATTTGTGGCAGGTGCTCGAGTAAAATACTTATGTGGCATGCACCGAGGTATGGGGCCTCGCTACGCATGTCTCGCCCAATCTATCCTCAATTTCTCGCGCAACCTTCCCGCTTAATCTTCAGAACAGCTTAGCTTCTGTTATCAAGAGTGTGCAGCCACATTTCCTGCAGTATAAAAAAAGATTACAACAAAGTGTCCCCTGCTATGCAGACATATGGTTTAAATATATGTTTTTCAAACACCAGCCCGTAAGCCCTACATGAAACATTCACATAATAACAGTGTATGACTCACTACCTCTCGGCCACATTCGACAAGTCTACCACGGTGCTTGGCGTCGCAGCCGTGGTCTTGCTCGCTCTGCTCTGAAAATGTCTTACCAATAACCGCGCAAATGCGACAAAGCTTGTCTGCTACAGAAAAAAACCTAACTGCACCGGAACATAGAACTAACATTTTCAACTGATGGAATACCCCATTAAATACAGAATGCTTAAGAAAGGTGCCCGTTCCGTCCGTTTCACTTGACCTACACCCCTCGCTTCTAACTTAATCTTTTGAAAAATCCTTTTGCTTCAGACGGCGAATTGGCATTCTGGGAACCTAGACAGCCGGAAACTCTACACTTGTCGTGCACATTTCTCAGCTGTGCAATTAGGGCATGTCTTCTTGAGTGGCGCCTGTAGGCAGACCATTGCAGCACCTTGCCTTACAATTCAGAGTCGGCACTGCTACTTCCAGTTTTGGGTCTTGGAAGCGCGAGTTGTCAGAAATTTTTCAGAAGCATCCACACTCTCTGTGTGGTAGACTTTTTCCGGATGAAAAGTTCAGAGGAAGTGGCCCCGTTTCTCCTAGAAGGATCCACGAAAAAACTGTCAGGGTACAATGTAGATGTTGAAGACCTTTTTTCTTCGTTACCGCATGACAGAAGTCTGGTGGGCTTCTTTAATTACATTCAGATGTGCGTCAGGATAGGTGGCGTAGACCAGGGCGAGAGGCTTGCTGGTTCGTCTAGTACGCTTCGATTTCGTGGAGGCGCTAACTGTAGCGCGGGCAACGAGCATAAAAGTGGAAGTAGTGGAGACCTATTTGGCAGTACTGAAAATTGCGATGTGACCCACATTGCCAAATTTGTCGTGGCTCAGCGAACGGTTACCCGACGTGCGCCCCACACTTGCCTTCGTAATATTTTATTTGAATCAAGGTGAAAGATGTGTGGGTTCACTCGGGAACCTTACCGCAGGTGACGGAGTCGAAGAGGCGCCCAGAAGCAGATGGCTAGCCTTATCAAGTTTCCACATCGTGAGATGAGGTGGCTGGGGTGAAGGAGATTGCACAGTCACCGCGTATGTCAGAAAAGAGACCACAGGCCTTAGTGGTGTAAGTGGGACGACTGGCTGTCTTATTTTATTTCGGATGACATGTGAGAGTGCTCTTACGGTTGCTTATTTTTTTATTTATTAAAGATACTTTCAAGATCCGAGAGCACTAAAGAAAGGAGTGAGGAAAACAATAATTTACAAGTGCAGTAAAACGAAAAAAAGAAGCTAATGGGAATCTTGTACAACAAGCTTGAAATATTTTTCGTTCATTATGCAGGTGATGGAGGCGGGAAGGTGTTTTCAGGCGGCGCTTGTCCTAGGAACAAATAAGTCATTGCACAATCTGGTGCGACAGGATGGCAGACCCACTTTATTGCGATGATCGATCTTCGATGATATGAAACTACTCGCTTCTTTTTGTTTGCGCATGTGTTTTAACGTGTTAATAAACCACGGAGAGCAAGGATTTGATAAAACCTTTCTTTTAGGTACGAAGCGATCAATAAGGGATATCAATTTGTTCTTATATTCTAACGAGTTCTGCTCAACTGATCGCTTCTCAATGTCAGCAAAAAACAAGTCAACAAAAGATTGTAATTCTCTGGTAATTCCATCAAAATCCACCTTACTATGTTCTTGAATAACTTTGAGTTTTTTCTTTATAGAGACCCATGCTTTTCAAGTAAAGTGTATTATACAGTGGTCGGTAATCCCCTGTATATGAGTTAAATGCGAAGCTTGGTCAGGTGTAGTGGTAAGTTTTAGGTCCAATATGTTGTCGAAGTCAGAGTAATGCGAGTGGCAAAGTCAACGAGCTGGTTCAAGTTAAAGTTGTGACAAGGAGCCGAAAATTCCTAGCTTTATGCTTAGCTATGCTTTATTGTAACTGTGTCTCTTTCCCATATGGTATCAGGAAAGTTGAAATCCCCAAGAATGAACAAGGCTGATTTTAGATATCTGATGAACAGCTGATTGATAAGATCGGGCAAGTCATTCCATAAGGATGGTGATGCGGTTGGAGACCGGTAGCAAACACAAAATATTATTTCACGAGAATCAATGAGCACACGCACACACACTAGATCAACTGAAAGATAGAACATGAATACCATAAGAAGCAAGGTTATCGGCTATCGTGAGCAAGACTCCACCACCAGACCAGCAATCGCGGTCACATCTGACAAACTTGTAGCTTTTTTCACAGTCAAAGAGTTGTTCGTTTTTAACCTTAGCTGAAAGCCAAGCCTCCATCAGAACAACAAATATTAGCGGAACAGGAATTATTAACAGAAGACAGTTCGACGCGTTTATTCAGCACGCTCCGCATATTAAAAAGAAAAGGGAGACGTCTCCTGCGCAAGAAATAGACGGGCGTAGCTATGATGCGCTTGTAGTAACCGCACGTGCAGATACAGTGGCCGCATTGTCCTCTTTCTTCAGGGCTTGTGATGAGCGGATTTCGCTAATGCTGTCAGTTTATGTGCAGTAAGAGTACATTTTTTTGTTCATGGTAAGTTTTTTTAGCTCGCAGCAAAGACGGTTGCCCAGCTGCCTTTGCATATTCTGTTAGTTTCCTCCTTGAGTTTCGTGTACTTCTGCAAAAATCTTCGCTAGCTGATAAACCAGTTTCTTTGAACTTATGTTTCTGTGCCAGGGTAGCATCGCGAGCCCTACACGACGAAAATTTGACGATAATTGGTTGAGCCTTTTTATCGGCGTAAGATCCTAACCTGTGCGCTCGGGAAAATTCAGAGTCAGAATTGTGCATATTAAGGTGATGAGACAATACGTCACGAACAAGGCCGTCACACCGAGTCACGTCTCAGTAGCTGTCCGATACACCAAAGAACAATAAGTTCTCTCGTCTGGACATGTCTTCAAAATCATCCAGCCGGGCACTGGGCGCCTGGCCTTGCATCCTGACAGTTTCAGGGATTAGACGTGGTATATCACTTACTCCTGTTGAAGCGTCAAATGATTCAACGAAAGCTTCAATCACCGATAATCTTTCTGTTAGATGAGCAACAACAGTCTGTGTTAGTGCCTCCTGTTTTGTCTTTAGGTCGGCGAGAACTTCCATTAACTCACCATGATGGTGATCACCTCTTTCAGACAGCTTAGCGATGGCGTCTAGTATTTCTTTGTTAGTATTTACGGGGCCAGGGCTTACCTCAACATCTGCGCAACACAATAACATCTTTGTGACAAGCAGACATTCACATAGGCACTCAAATATGACACTTGGGCGTGGTAGGAGCAGCAAACAGACGTTGTTGTTCCGCTTACATTAGAGAGGAGGTTTACTAACCTGCAAGAAAAACAAAATCGGATGCTTGAGTGACCTCATTGCTGCCGCCCCACCATGCCCACTGAAAGAAAAGAATTCCGTGGCCTTTATATCCCCTCTCGTAGCTGTGATTGAGACCCCGCTGCTTGGATTTGGCGTGCAGGCTCTAGGCTGTGCAGGCTATAGGCCTCTCAGCCAATAGGAAGGGCGCTTAGCCCCTTTACTTGTACTTGTTCGCGCCGTGTCGTGTACTCACCGCGCTCACTCGTCGTCTGCTCAACGACTTGTAGCTATTGTGACCAGTTTATTACCTTAAAATTGCAGCATAACTATCAAGAAAGCAGCTACACCAAAAACTTGAAAAAGTGTGAATTCGTTGCGCTTCTGAAGATTGGTATAGAATCTCAGGCCGGCGGATAACTACACTTTGCGGCTGTTTCTCTCTGACGCTGTATATGGCTCTCGTATGTCTGTTTCTCCGGCGAAGGGTTCCTTCGCGTCACATGCTGCAATACTCTTTCTCTCGCTTTTTTGTTTCCACCGAAGAAGTATTCGATGCGCAAGGTATGCTATGCGAGGTTGCATGCCCGATATTTGGAGATGCAGCATTCTTGATCTGACGACGCAGTCCGAACACTGCCTCAGAGCATTAGGCTCAGTAGGCGTGGCTAAGCAAGCAGCACATTTAGGCCGTATCGACCAAACGTACCTGTTGCTTTAATCCAAGTGTGAGTATAAACAAATCGATGGTTGATTTCACTACTTATTTACTGCTGTCAGGGCAGTGGGCATGTAGCACGAGCGATTCCAGCTCGATGTGGGTGGTCAGTTCTGCATGAATGCTACCATTTTTATTTGCAAAAACAGTTATTGGTGGTAGCTGACACAAATAATAAATTTGTAAGAAATAAAGACAAAGAATAATGAAAATATCGTGTATTTATGTGGCGTGAAATACTCCAAATAAACGCTAATTCTAGCGAACCCTGTCAATTTAAAGGCACTTTAATGGTGGGACTCCGTTTCGCTCAGTAAGCCTGTGGCTTTTTACACCCCGTAAATTTGGTAGTGGTGAACATATTCTGGCACGTAACTTCTAATTAATTCTGCGAGGGCCTGCCTCTCACAGTTAGTCCCGACGGAGCAGGCAGCAGAGATGATGTTGTGGCGTTTGAAGTAGATCAAGCGATGCTGGAGATCGCGTCATCGTAGTTACCTCAGATATGAACTCGTCCACGCTTTTTGGGGAACGGCGTACGAGTCCATCGAAGCTATCTCATTCACTTGCTGCTTCGTAGACGAGATTGCCTATTTCAATACCTTCCTACTTTATGCGCTGCGCTTTCATCGCCGAGATGTCGGCTATACTCTTGCCAAGTTGCCAAAAAACTGAATTTCAAAGACCGCACCGAGTCACTGCCTATTAGCGTGAACACACATCCACACAGAAGAGGCGGAAGAGCACGTACGCTTCGCCAAAGCCTGGAGATACACCCTGCACGTGCGCCCTCTTCTAGCCAACATGACACGTGGCGACCACAGTGGCAGGTGCCTTGTGCGAGTGGAGGAATTCGCGTGTCACTTTGGGAACAAACACGGCATCTTCTACGAAGACGCCTGCGGCCCTCACCATGGGGGGTGGTACATGGCTGCTGTCGTCCACCAAAATGTCATGGCGAATGGCATCACAATCGGAGCACAGGATGTAACATGGAGAAGAAGTTGTCACCGCGTTAGTTGCCGCAGACTAATACTCGTGTGTCATCATTATGAACTCGACAGGGGCCTGCAGAAAGATTCGTCATGTGTACGTCCCATACCTGCCGTTCGACATCTTACAAATTAGTTATTACATTGGCGCCCCCACGTCCCACAGGATATTAGGGTGCCAGCACACACGTCAATCTCAGACATTGAAATGGCTGACACCACTGTTCGTGTGCTCACTCTCCGGGTAATGCCTTCAGACTTTCCCGATGTGTACGCCAAACCTAATCCGGTTTTAACATTTCGGGAAATTACTGAGTTCTACTAATTTTGCCATGCAATTTTTACTAAACCCTGTAACAGCCTTAAAAGGCAGTGAGACGCTTACAGTTCCACCTTCACACACAGAGATTGATGTGCCTGGCAGTTATAAATTATGTCGATCCTGCCTGTACAGGAAAATACCCGCACTGTGCGCAAAAGCATTCGGTTATCTTTCACTTGGTGTGGGTATGCCAGTAAACTCCGCACCTCAACCAAAAAGGGAACCACACCAGGTTGGACTGGGTGGCAGCCCTGCTCGGCTATTCTGAACTGGCGATCCAGAAAGCTCTGGTCAGCCGAGCCCAAGTCGTGTTGCTTCCAAAAAACTTCCTAAATGAGGAGCCAACCTAGTGTCTGTGAGGGGTGGACTGCACCGAGCCATCTCGCTCCAACTCCCTGTCTATAATTATATAAGATAACTTTTTGTTCTCACTTGCCAGCTTCTCTTATTCGGTGATGCTGGCCACTCGATCGAAGTGGTCAAGTTAGCTATAATCTTCACAATTGTCTCCATAGCAATAGCGTGGTGTTTGCGGCTCATGAAAAAACGTGGGAGAAGAGAGTAGTAGGTTTTCTTGGTTTGACTCGCCTGGTTTGTTGTGAAGGTTGTTATCTTCCCTTTAGACAAGGATCCAAATTTGGTGCATAGGATTCTAAGGCGGCAGCTGGCTTTTGCTGTAGTTGTCTCCAAGTAGCACACAGTGTGAAGCCTGAAAGTCTGGAGCCGATGTGCATGTACCCAGAAGCCTCCGCAAAGCCACGAGCGAAATCACAAAGGCAGGCAGGGCTTGACGCCTTTTTCAGAACCAGACCGCAAACAATGTTCTGTTCTTGATTCACTCGTAAGCGAGGACATGTCACAGTGCATGGCTCCCAAACAATGACATGTGACAATATATATCTTGAATTTCTTGACTTCGTGCATTTAAAAGTGAAAGCATGATTACATCAACGCTCATTTTTAAAAGCAATTTTGACAGCAGAACACATATTCTCGAGGTTTATGCGTGTGGCATAAAAAAACTATCATGCTCAGCTTGTCAATGTCAAGGCAAGCAAAGTTAAGCTCGCGTGGTAATCATATCTAAGCCCGATAAAGGCTATCAGGATATTGTAAGGGAAGCAATTAAGCAAAGTATAGAAACTTAGGTCATTTACCAGTTTGCCCTAGTTAAGTATAGGTCGACTTTTATTTGCAGATATCAGGTGACTCTAACCAACCATATCGAACCACGTATGAGCTGGACTAAGTAGTCTTGATTATTGTAAACCTACATATTCCTATTGAACTTGTCAGCTTAAGGCCAGGTTACTTAGCTCGTTTAATACGCTCGTCAATTAATTGGGGAAATAGGGTAATTAGATGAATTATTTTAATTTCGCTTATCAAGCTCCTTGGCTCGCGTCGTCTTTTCTATCTCTTGTGCTCTTTCCCTGTCCTGTATTTTTTCTGGTGTTGCGCTGTAAGTAAGTTCACGATGGATCCTTGGCTCGCGTTGATACGGTGTTGCTACAAAATCACTAATCTACACTCAAAGGATACGTTTGATAAGCAAGTCACTGCACCTTGAATACAAACATGAAAAAAGTGATCACTACATGCAACCATGTGTAGTACACGTATTACTCGACCTAACAACACTTCGAAAACTTCGAAAAGCCTGGCGAAGTCAAGACAACCTTGGTGCATGTTAGTTCTCATAGCAATGCTCGCGACCAATTGGTTAGTCAAAATAAAAAAAAGTGATTGGGTTCATCTTGATACGCGACCCGCAGGTTGCTGGATCGCATGCAAGAAGCAGCCGCCGCATTTTTGATGGAGGCAAAAATGTTTGAGGTCCTTGTGCTTAGTTTAGGAGTACGTTAAAATACACAGGTGATCAAAATTTCTGGAGCCTTTCACCAAGGCGTCTGTTATAAATATTATAGGGTTCTTCAGACTTTAACCCACGGGAGTAATAATAATATTAGCAACCGCCTTTACTGCCCAAATTTTGGCAGCATATAGTGACATACGTTTGTCATAAAAAAGCTTTTCATGTCCACAAAGAGCTGCCGCCACAAATATCACTTTCGTTAAAGTTTGTAAGGCGGCTTTTCTGAATCTCAGATAAAGAAAGACATGCCTCTTTAAAGTTTATTCATGCAGTCAGAGAACTTACCGCAAAGTGTTCCCGATCCAAATAGCGAATGGCTACAGAATAATATTCGCCCGTCTCAACCTTCAGTTTCGATTGCTCAAAATATTCACCAGTGTGTTTCTCGTAATTCATGGTATAGTGATCTTTATTATTTACACCGACAGCTGCATGGTATTGGGCGAGGGCATAATCTTTCCAAAAAAAGGTGATTCCGCCACCAAAGCTGAAAAAGAGCAAAGCAATTGATCATGGGGCGTATTTACGAAACTCAGTTCCAAGTAAATTTTCGCACAAGAGAAATTTTCTTGCGTAAGTCGATTTACGTTACAAAACAATTCGTAAGAAGCCATGGTTGTCGCATCGGCTGCTGCAATAAAGCGCGCTGCTAGTGCCCAGGAACATGCCAGCGATTGCTCAGGAACTTGTCAGCGATGGTAGTGCAGTTTCTATAGTTGCCTACGTCACCCAAAAATGCTCCTAAGTAGATTTACTAAGCCAAATGGCGCGTACAAGCAGTGTCGCAACGACGAAATCCTAAGAGCGGTTCCGACTACTCTTATGAACATTGTGGCTACTTAGAACCAACAGGCGCGGCAGAATACAAGGCTGGTGTGGTTAATTTTGAGTCAATACACGACCATGTAGTGCTGCCTGATGACTGCTGGTGCGTTTTTAATCATTCTGGCGCTTTGAGTCTTGTCTGCTGTTTCCCTTGCAAAAAATAGGCAGTATTGACAACCACAGTCATTAAATAAGCTTATAGTCGCAGTAATAAAGAATACTAATGGGGGTCAATAGTGTGAAATGAAGAATGAAAAGACTTGTGGTTAGATGAAAACCAATGTTGTTCGTCAATGAATTCGACCATGGCATGACATATTTTGAGCCCTTATTGTCATGTCAATGCCTCCTAGAAAAAGTATGCCTGCAACGTCACTCACTTTTCAGTTGAGAGCTTCCAGTTAGCACAGAATCTCAGAGGCCATCCCTCCGGCCGGGTGTCCCGACCGTCCACCGCGTGCAAATGCTCACCTCCGTACCACTCAGTCACGTGACATGACCGTGCCACACTGTCACGTGACATCACAGCTGCTCGAAGGCAACTGTGAGAGTATTGCTCTGTTTGCACACTCTTAGTCGAATCCTGGCTAGACTACACGCGTGCAGGCAAAAAAACAAGTCAAATAATTGCCGCTTCTACGCGGCCCTGTAGCGATGTCCCAAAGAAATCAGCCCGATTTGAAGTGGCCTTCGGAATAGCCGGAACAAAGGTTAGCAGGGCAAGATGGGTAATTTTACTGGCAAGACACGGCCTGCGGTTAGGCGTGACATTTCTGTAGGCGGCCCGGCCCTGATGCGGTGACGAAAAGAAAAGCATTATTTTACGCTTTTCAGAGCGGTTTCTCGCCAGCAATGTGGCGGATATTATGACAAGAGGTAATTAGAAAACCATTTGTATCAAAATCACCTACATCTGCGAGATTAACATGCAAAGCACGCACAGCCCTGAAATTTAACTCGGGGCCGCATGCACGTGAAGCTAATGTCTTACTCATTGCACCACAGCACCACCGCATGAAGGCGAGTCTTCTTGCGGAGGTATATATTTACCAAGTGGCTTTTTGCTAACCGGTGGCGGAACTTTGAACCGTTTTTGTGCGATATGCTTGCATTTTGTCAGCGAATAGTTTGTAGGGCTTCATCAACTGGAGACAACCACGTTGAGCGCTTTCGGCTCTGACTTCGGTTTGTAGTGCGTCGTTCTGCAAGAACGGTGAACGTGCGTTTTTGCGTCGTTTTAGTGCTTCCTCGTGAACCCCGGGTGTTACGCTCACCAAAATTCGCGGACTAGGCAGTTTTCGGCTGTCGAAACCTGCGTATGTTTCTCGCACGTGCGTGTGCTGAGCGAAATTTCGCTGATTTGTGTCGGGAGGTACGTGCATGTCAGTGACAGCAGCCTATTCTCAGCTGTTGAAGACAATGCGCTTTCGCACGTAAACGTTGGATGGGTATTTTAGCGTGCCTACTCTAACATTTCCATTTCGTACACGCGAACTGCCGCGAGCTGCACGCTGGTGCAGCAGCGACATTTTAGCATTTCGACGATTAGTTATTTCTGCAAATAGAACTTATGCACATTATTTCACAATTTAGAGTGCTTTTTACTCACTTTCCGTCTTTAACTGATCTTATTTAGGGGAGTGGCCACTGTTACCTTTATTCAACATCAAGCCGCTGTTCAAGTGAATGCCGAAACACGCGCCAAGGTCAAGCATGGCGTACACAAATTAGCAACGGAGAGGTCAGTCTCCCTCCAAATAAATAGCGCTTCTTCACAACTCTTTCGCGAACAACGTCCGTGTGCAGTTGGCGTCAAGAAATGGCGCAGAACGAACCTCCAAATTGTTATTGTTACTGCATGCTGTTGCTCTTTAGAAAATGGGATTTTATAGCTGGTACATTATCTCCACAGCCGTACACTGGTTGTCTTGGTCGTGGTTCACTGCTACAAATTGATGCTGCAATATGAGAACTGTACCTAATATCCAAAAGAGTGAGCAAATGTCGGTGACATACGCTCTCCTGCTGACTTCTGCACCTGACGTCTGACTTCTGTGCTTGACGTTCATCATGAAATTATGCAACCAATAATCAAGCATCGACCAATTCATTTTCAGTTTTGATCTTTCTCTGTCTCACTGCCTTCGGTTTGTTTCTTTTTTGCCATGCTTTCCTAAAGTCAACAATTCAACTTGTTTTGTTAAAGAAGAGCATCAAGTTATATAGGCCAGTGCTTCACTAAGCTGTCGTGCGTGCACTAGGAATCTTTTATTTTGTGCACACTGTAAGCAAAAACTATCCAAGTTTGGGGGTTTTGTGGCTCATGACCTCTGAAAACTTTCTCGCGTTTGAAACTTCTTTCTCATGTTGGAGTAAAAGATGGTACATGACATAAATTTACCACCACGTCTGAGGCACGTAATAAAAGGATGTCAAAATCCAGTTTTACCACGTAGGGAGTTTTTTATTACGCCATTTTTAACCTGCGTTCAGAGTTTGTTACCACGTGACTGCAAGGTACAGCTGCTTCGGCAGCTTTTGCTCCATATTCCCCTAGTGACGCTCTCAATGATTCCTGAAAGTACGCCATGTTATGCCTTCAAATCTACATCGAACGTCCATGCCTCTGAAAAAGGCAATCTGTGTCAAGGCCAGCGCGTGAGCCCGCCTGACGCGAACAACTCAACGGCGTCATCACGCAGCGGTGCCGGTCTGTCGTGCAACGCACAGAGAGCCCCCTCAGCACACGAGTCCGTTGAAGCAATCGGTGCCTTTCAGTCTGGCGAGTCTTACCCAATGCGTGGCGACGTCACTCGTCCTTGGCTGCAACCACGTGCAAAGGCGCCGGATTTGATGAGCATGACCTGGCCCGGCGGCAAGCCCCATTGGAGGATTTTGACCCCACGACCAGCGGCACTTCTGGTTGGACATTTGGTTTCTCAAAGGATCCACCCGGTGCCTTAAAAATAGCCCTGCAGCGCGTCGCCAGCAGTAGACCTATGTTTCAAAGAAGAGGGCGCGGCTCTTCGAGTATCTGAACTGTCGGCCCCAGTGCCGAGTTTGTAACGCCTCTCTGTCAATGCTGTACATAAACCTTGCTTCAACTCACCGTCGTCTTGTCCGCTCGTCTATCAGCTCTGCACAGAAGCAGTCGCGAGCTGAGAAACCTACGCTACCAAACGGCTGGTGACCGTATCGGCGGAGATCGGAGCAGTGGTGCCTTTGAGACCGTGTTGGCGTCACCGTCTTTCGTAACAGTGATGGCTGCGGTGGGATCGGCCGCCGTCAGCGACATCGATGCGGTGATTTCCTGATGTTTTCCCCTCAGTTCACCAGACTCTAGCTCAGGTTATGGTAGTTTAGAGAAGGGCTGTATGAAGCATTGTTGACTGAGCTTTGATCGTTTCAAGCCATGTCAAAACGCTTTGAAACCAAAGTTAATGCGGATGGTATAAACACGGGAGTGTTCAAAATTGCTTGCGCGTCTTGCTAGAAGACTTATAGTGGGAACGGCAAGCAGATTTTTAACAGGGGCAAACAGCAAGAGGCTAGTGTGAATGAAGGAGAGCCTTAAAGTGAAGGAACTCATCGAAATCTGTTATGAACACGGCATTATTTTGGGCCGTTCGAAACGGAAGCAAGCGATCCTTCAGATCATGAAGGATGAAGGAGTGCCGGCTGAGGAAGTCGATGAGGCCTGGGCGGATATCAAAGCACGCCGCGAGGAGGCTGAAAGGCGAGAAGTAGAAGTTCGCGAACGTGAAGAAGCTGAAGGGCGCGAACGTCGCGAGCGTGAGGAGGCCGAGAAACAGGAGCGCTTCGAGTTGAAACGAATAGAATTGGCAATCCTACAGTGTTCGCAGGTGCCTAGCGTAGCTTCTCCGACAGTTCAGGTCAGCGGTTATAGAATTCGGGACCAACTGCCACCATTCGTAGTAGGCGAGGACATGGCGAAGTATCTCGTCAAGTGTGAACACGTCTGTGTGCAAAATCTTTGAAACGGTCTCTTTGGGCACAGAACCTGTTAGCTCTTCTTCCCAGCAAAGTGTCTGACGCCATAACGTGCTTGTCGAGGGAAGCGTTTGAAAGCTATGACGAGGTTAAGGAAGTGCTCTTGAGACGTTCTAAGTTGTCACCCGAGGCTTTCAGGCAAAGGTCTCGGTTTGCTAAAAAGGAAATTGAGTGATACGTTGACCTCGCATTTTGTCTTAAAGCCAATTCATTGAATGGCTCGAGGGCGAAGGTGTCTACGACCATCGCGATAAAGTTGTGGAATGCACTGCATTTGAGCAATTCTACTACTGCATCGAGGACAATGTCAAGCTTTAGCTGCAGGACAAACTTGGTGAAGTACAGCTAAACTAGGCAGCAGAGTTAGCTGAGGAGTATTTAGACTCACCAAAAGTTGCATAGCAGGGCAGTGCGCGTTGGAAAGGATGAAAGAAAATAGGGCTTTCAAAGAAACCTCATCAAAGGAAACCCGCTCCGCTCCGTAATTTCAAGAAGACCCGTCTCTTACGAAGCACACTGTAGGGGAAGGGCAAACTGAAGCGGAGAAATTGACTGCGGTTCCTAAACAACGCATTGATACCACACGGGCGTTTGAATCACTGAAGCCGCTAATGTGCTACAACTGGAAAAAAAAGACACAGCGCGATAAACTGTAAGCAAAAGTTTGCTTTTGCAACAATCTGAGACTCAGAAAAGAACATGCGGTTGTTAAAGCCATATCTCCAAGAAATTAGTGTGAATGGGAAAATGTGTAGCACTTCGAGACTCAGTGGCAACCATGGATGTTGTCCATCTTTCATTTAGGTCTCCAAATGACTTTACAGGAAAATGCGCTTGGATCAGGCTAGTCGCAGATGAGCAGAGTGCTTGCTTACCAATCGCTACGGTCGTCATTGAAGGCCCGTTCGGTAAGCTTCGCACTGAAGCGGCTGTGTCTGCCGCGCTTCCCGATCGTTTGCCTTATCTTTTCTCTAATAACTCAGAGCAGCTTCTCAAAGAGCAGGGTAAATCGTTTTTCTCCAGCTTAGCGTACATGGCCCTCGGGTGATCGCAAGCGCGGAAGCTTTCGCCGGAACTTGATCTTGTTCAGTCTGGCGAAGCACCAAGTCCAATAGCTTATGGTCATTGTGACCATGGCGGCGAGTTGACGGAACCTCAGACAGGAAACCAGTGGAGCTGGGATCCGTCCTCAAGAATGGAATGTGTTCCCAGAACGGAGTCTGGAGCTGCATTCTCCTCATGGCCCTGGAGGCGAACCTGGAGGGACCTGGCGAATGGGCACGCCTGACATCCGAGCCACATGGAAGCACCTCGTCTTGCCGGCGCATTGTCTGGCGGCGAGGGTGCTGTTATGCGTGCGAGTCTACACCGAACGTCCATGCCTCTGAAAAAGGCAATCTGTGTCAAGGCCAGCGCGCGAGCCCGCCTGACACGAACAACTCAACGCAATCATCATGCGGCGGCGCCAGTCTGTCTCGAAACGCACAGCGATCCCCCTCAGCCCACGAGCCCGTTGAAGCAATCGGCGCCTTCCAGTCTGGCAAGTCTTACGCAATTCGTGGCGACGTCACTCGTTCTTGGCTGCAACCACGGGCAGCGGCGCTGGATTTTATGAGCATGACGCGGCCCAGCCACGAGCCCCATTTGATGATTCTTACGTCACGGCCAGCGACGCTTCTGGTTGGGTTTTTGGTTACTCAAAAAATCCACCCGGTGCCTTAAAAACAGCCCTGCGGCGCGTCGCCAGCAGTAGACCTATGTGTCAGAGAAGAAAGCGCGGCTCTCGAGTCTCTAAACTGTCGGCCTCAGTGCCGAATTTGTAACGCCTCTCTTTCAATGCTGTACATAAACCTTGCTTTAACTCACCGTTTTCTCCTCGGCTCGTCTATCAGCTCTGCGCAGAAGCAGTCGCAAGCTGGGAAACCTTCGCTACCAAACGGCTGGTGTCCGTGTCGGCGGAAATCGGAGCAGTGGTGGCTTCAGGACCGTGTTGGCGTCACCGTCTTTCGTAACAGCGAGGACCACAGATTTTTTTTTTCATCGTCGTGCCTCATGGCTGGCCTCAAAGCAACGCACTTTTACAGGAACTGGGAGCAGCATAAGCAGAATGAGCGATGACAGCATTCTGTGAATAAAAAAGAGGGGGTGTGGGCTCTCAAAAAAAAAAAAAACGAAAAGCTGTGGCGGAAAGTTGTCCTGCATATTTTCGCAAATTGTTGGCTTTGGCTCTTTGGTGGCCCTGGAAAGAGACGGTGCAAGAAGCTCGGGATCTGTGTGTCTGGTTGAGCTGATGAATCTCAGGTGTTTCCTATATCATCCAACGACCATGCGCTTCCGAGCGCCTCCAAACCTGCACGTCGTGGTTGCCTCGCTTTCTTGCCGAATCGCGAAGATTTGCCAGTGGTAACAAAATGAATCTGGTATCATCGTCCGTGGTTGCTTCCTGGAGAAGTGATAAGCAAGATGCTTCATCATGTTGTCGGCACCAAGTTGCGGCCGCCAGTGACACGTGAAAGTGAGTCACCGGGGCAGGTGAATGAAGCATCGCATATAATTTGTTCCACAGAAGGCGATGTCTGCTGGAGAAAAGTGCGGCCCTAATCATCCATCTGATGCACCAACTGTTCTCAAACATGTAGCGTGAAGCCGATACGAGGTAGACGCAACCAACAAGCGGCTTCTGGTGAGCACGAAGAAAACCCAGATGGTGGTCCCTCTCTTTCGTTTGAAGTACATACATCGCCTCCTCCCCGTAAGATAGCGGACACATGTCTTTTCGCGCAGGATATGCGTTCTGTAATCGCCAGCTGTGCTTCATCAGATAGCCGCGCTCCTTCAAAAGGCGTAGTAGGCCGTCAGTAAAAAGCTTGTATGCAGGATGCACCGCTCCTCTACGCCCGTTGTCATAATATGTGCTGCTACTGTGTTTGTGCACCGTCGCCTAATGAAAATTGTTGAGCTGCCATGGTTTGTGCGTACTTTGGTGTATTTTGTGGACTTGTACATCAGGAGGGGATCAACTGCTACCATAGTGCTTCATAAAGAAAGCAACAGAATACCAATCAAGAAGGGTGTAAGACAGGGGGACACAATTTTCCCAATGCTATTTACCGCGTGCTTACAGGAGGTTTTCAGAAGCCTAGAATGGTAACAGTTAGGGATAAGAGTCAATGGAGAATACCTTAGTAACCTGCGCTTCGCCGATGACATTGCATTGCTGAGTAACTCGGGGGACGAATTGCAACTCATGATTACGGAGTTAGACAAGGAGAGCAGAAAGGTGGGTCTTGAAATTAATCTGCACAAAACGAAAGTAATGTACAACAACCTCGGCAAGGAGCAGCGCTTCGAAATAGTTAATAGTGAACTTGAAGTTGTAAAAGACTATGTCTACTTAGGGCAGGTAATAACAGCAGAGCCGAACCACGAGATTGAAGTAACTAGAAGAATAAGAATGCGGTGGAGCACATTCGGCAAGCACTCTCAAGTTATGACAGGTAGAATGCCACTATCCCTCAAGAGGAAGGTATATAACAGCTGTATCTTGCCGGTACTTCGCTACGGAGCAGAAACCTGGAGACTTACAAAGAGGGTTCAGCTTAAATTGAGGACGACGCAGCGAGCGATGGAAAGAAAAATTGTAGGTGTAACCTTAAGAGACAAGAAGAGAGCAGAGGGGATTAGGGAACAAACGGGGGTTAAGGTTATCATAGCTGAAATCAAGAAGAAGAATTGGACATTGGCAGGGCATGTAGCGCGTAGAGAGGATAACCGCTGGTCATTAAAAGTAACTGACTGTATTCCCAAAGAAGGGAAGCGGGTTAGGGGGAGACAGAAGGTTAGGTGGGCAGATGAGATTAAGAAGTTTGCGGGTATAAATTGGCAGCAGCAAGCACAGGACCGGGTTAACTGGCGGAACATGGGAGAGGCCTTTGTCCTGCAGTGGACGTAGTAAGGCTGATGATGATGATGATGCTGACATCAGCAGTGCTAACACGTGCGGGGCCAAGAGCCCGGTGTGCCAAGTAATAAATGGATAATCAAAAAGATGAGATCGGTAGATATATAATGAAAGGTCGGTGTGACATTTAGCACCTTGCAGCCCACCTCAAGTTTACGCTTGCACCTTTACCCGTTGTTGTTATTCGATGCAAAAATGAGCTCTCCTACCGATACTACACGGCCGGTCAAAAAGTTGTGCCTATATATATACCAGATTGTCGAAATGCAGTCGAGTAGCACGTGCAGTTACTCCACTTTCGGCTTCGGTGGGAGACGGACGTCTGATGGCTCACTCCGTGCGAGGTGCTTCGGCGGCCGCTGCTGGCCGCGGTGTTAGGTTCCCTTCTGCACCATCGGATTATCGGTTTTTGTTGCCTACATTGGCGTCGGGTGACAGTATGGAAGAGTGTGTGTTTCTGCACGGGGATTTGGAAAAAATATCATACCGGTTGGAAGACTTTCGGGCCCCGTTGGAAGAAGTGGGACTCATCAAAGCGATCACTAGCATTGGAGCCTTCCAGGGGAATCACATCTAGCTGGTGAAGATGCGAAGCAAGGATGACAAAGATGCATTAGTCAAAACAGGTGGACTCCGAGTCAAGGGTGGCTTCTGTGCTATCATCGGCCAAATCCAACATAATGTAACCGTGAAAATCCACTGAGTTGACTTTGCGGTCTCGAATGAGAGCATTCGACAAGCGTTAGGTGAGTTTGTTGAAGTTCTGGAGGTTTCCAAAGACAACTGGACTGTCGCGGGCTTTGAACACGCGATATCGACGACGAGGGTGGTGCGACTAAAACTGAAAGAAGGCGTGGTGCTAGAACACTTGCCGCACCTTTTTAAGATTGGAGGGGGCACCATCCTTCTTGTGGCCCAGGGTCGGGCACCGCTTTGCCTATGGTGTCACATGCGAGGACATATACGACGAGACTGCCAGACTCCCCGCTCTGGTGTATGCCGAGCGTTTGGAAATGAGTCAAGATTGCGTCAGGAGTTATGCCAGAGTTACGAAGACCGTGTTGCCAACAGACGACGCCCAAGATAATCTAATGGACACCGAAGAGGCTGAGAAGTTGGCCCCTGGTAGCAACGCCGTGGGACCCGACGCCACGGTTCAGGCAACTGGAGAAGAGACAGCCGATGCGACAACGCAAGACGGCAAAGACTCAACGAAAGAATCAGAGGAGTTGGCCGCAACAGGCGGCCAGCAAGACATTCAAGACTCGATGGAGGAAGACATGGGTACCAGTGGCGAGATCGCTACACCAGAAGCCGGCACAAAATCTCCGGAAGCGACCACGGGACGCGGCAAGCGTTACCGAGTGGAGAGCACGGAACGCAACCTGAAACGCCCGGAGCGTCTGTGGCATCGCATCACGGGCGCTAAGAGTAAAAACTATGCCCTCGAAACCCGGTCGGCGTCATCGTCGCCGGTTCGGGGACAGGATCGAGACGCGTAATACCCCGGTTTTCCCACTGCACGGTATACGAGACAGGGTGAGCGCAGCATTGTAGTTTTCATCTTTGTTATCAACATGGCTAGCATGACTGCGCCTTTACGCATGGGTACGCTGAATGTACGTGATCTAGGAACGCGTCGCGAACAGTACCAGTTGAAACGCTTGATGCAAGAAAAAGACCTTGACTTGCTCGTGGTCGAGGAGACTAAAGTTAGTACTGAGGACGCGACTGATAGCTTGGTAGCAGAATTTTCATTGCGGTACATTGCGTTGGTGAGGTATGCAGTGGGAGCATCAGCCGGATGTATTATTTTTGTGAAGAACTCTCTTGGTATTGTAGTGGAAGAGGTCAAAAGTTGCCTACCTGGGCGTTTTGTTTTGTGTGACTTTTGTTACGGGAACACTAAATTTAGAGTTATCTGTGTATACGCACCTACAAATTCGAGAGACAGATGTTTGTTTTTTCGGGAAATGCAAGCGTACTTTGAATGTCAAAAATTTGTGATTCTGTCGGGTGACTTGAATTGTATTTTGACCCAAGAAGATTGCACGTATACTGCTAAATTAGGTGATGAAAGCGTCGGTTTGCTTAGAGACAGCCTTAATAAGTACTTTTTACAGGACGTAGCTCTGTTTGCGATGGGTGGCAGTCACCAACACTTCACACATTTTCGAGGTTTGAGTCACGCACGACTAGATCGAGCATATGTTTGTTCTGAGATAGTGCCTTTATGTCAGAACTATGACGTTTATGCTGTTTCCTTCAGTGATCATTGCTTACTTTCGTTTCAGATAGGTAGAAAGTGCAAAAAGAAGGTTGTATGGGAAACATGGAAACTGAATGCTAAGATAATTACGCACGAAGGGTTTGTTGATAAGACAAAGAAGGAAATCGAGAATTTTTTCAAAAATGCAGAAAGGAGTGCCATGGAAAGATGGGAATTATTTAAGCAAATGATAAAAATGAACGCAATAGAGCGTGGTTGCTACATGCAGTATCAAGCTCGAAAACAGGAACGTGAGCTACGGGCAGAGCTAAATAATTTGGTGAAAATTGAAGCAGGAAACCCGGGCTTATTCCCGCATCAACTGCAGGTTGTCAAAAACAAAATTGAATGTCTTGAAGAAGATAAAGATAAAGGCGCAATTATACGAGCAAGAGCTGAGAGATACCTCGTGGGTGAAGCCCCGACAAAGCCAGCCTTGTCAGATAAAAAGGCATATGCGCGAGCTGACGACATACTAGAGATAGAATGGAATGTTGAAATATTGAAACAACGTAAAGATCTTATGAAAGCTTTTGAAAACTATTATCAAGACTTGTTTGCTTATCGCGAACCAAAGGAGCCGGGTTTTGTAGACGAGTTCTTGATAGAAATGCCGACACTTAATGCTGAGGACACAAATTTATTGGAAATGTCTATTAGTATAGGGGAAATTGAGAAGGCTATCGATGATCTTGACATGGGCAAATCACCTGGTCCAGATGGCATTAATGCCGCCTTTTACAAAGCGTTCAAAGAAGATACGGCCGCCGCATTGCATGAGGTTTTTTCAGAGTCTTTAGATCGCGGAACTCTGCCTCCATCGTTTAATCGGGCACACGCCGTGTTAATTCCTAAAGGGAAAGAGCAACATGTTTTACGCAAAGTGACAGGACACAGGCCAATCACGCTAACGAACGTAGATTATAAGGTGTTTATGAAAGTTCTGGCTAGGAGGTTGCAAGGAGTTATATACAAGTTGGTCGGGTAACATAAGACTTGCGGCATCAAGCATAGGAGCATATTCACGAATAATCATGTTGCCAGGAGCACTTTGGAGTGTTGTGATGCTGCGCTTCTAAAAGTAGCTATGTTTCAAATTGATCTAGCCAAGGCTTTCGACATGGTTCTACACAATATACTCTTCATGCTAGCTGAGTACGTTGGTCTTGGTGCGATCATATGTAAAGGTATTAGATTGGCATACAAAACTTCAACCACAAATTTAATTGTAAATGGTGAACTTTCACAGCGCATACAAGTACTTTCCTCCGTGCGCCAGGGGTGTCCTTTAAGTCCTTTGCTCTTCGCTCTATTTTATGGACCATTGTGTCAGAAAGCGATTCACCATGCAGAGATGAATGGTTTCAGATTGCAGTCATGTGAAATGCGTGTTTTGGTATATGCCGACGATATTGCCTTTTTTGCAGTTGATAGAGAGAGTGACACTTCGTTATTAAAAATCACTCAAAGGTTTTGTGACACGAGTGGAAGTTTAATGAACAAAGAGAAAAGCATTGGTTTATGGCATGGTAATTGGGACCTTACGCCCAGTTCCTTTGGAAATATTCAGGGGCTCACGACGCCTAGTTCTTACCTAGGGGTACCAGTGGACAGGTATCAAGACAGTGAAGCATTTTGGCTTGGAAAGGCTGAAGAACTGCGCGCGACCGCCGAAGGATGGGGCGGTCGTGGCTTATCAATTTTCTCTCGGGTCAGCTGCATGCAACGTGTTTCTGGCCGCTAAATATATGTACCTTTTGCAAGTACTTAGTTGTACGCGTAAAAGCATTCACAAAGTCCACAGGATATTCGCCACGTTCATCTGGAGCTCTACGTGGGAGAGAACATCTAGAACGAACTTGTTTCGGCGAGTTAAGCAAGGAGGGCTGTCTCTGTGCCATCTGTTTCTTAACCAAGTAATATCACGTTTCCTGCTCAATAGAGACCAGAGAGGCTCTTTTTTCCGTTCTTTATTTCAAACAACGCTGTTACACCACACGCCTGACTTCTTTGTATCTTAAGACAGGCGAGAACGACACACCTTGTCACCGTTCTTGCGCGAAGTTGTGTTCTCATATCGTTTCTTAAGGGCGAGGTTTTCGATAGATTACCTAACTAATGTGAAAAGAAAGCGCCTTATGAAAGGCTTAATACAGAATGTTTTTCCTGTGCCCCTGTACCGTTTAAGGTATGAAAAATCATATGGTCATGACGTACTAAAGCAAGTGAAAAACATGTGTATACCACCCAATGTGAAAACCTTCTTTTTTTAAACTTCATACGGGAACCTTGCCAGTAAAAACGTGGCTTGAAGAGAGAGGAATGTATGTACCATGGGGAAGCAGCTGTCTCTTGTGTAACAAACCTGAGACCATTGAACATGTGTTTATTGATTGTAAGAACGCTATTTTCTTTTGGGACATTTTACAGAGGACTTAGAAAAAAGATTTACCTCTTACTTCATATGTAATTCGTTTTTTGCCTTGTGATAGTTCTGTGCAAAATTTGGATGTTATATTTTTACTTGGTCCTCATTTGGTTTGGCGTAGTATGCTATCGTACCGACAATGTGATGTGAGAGTTCTATCCATTAATGAGTGTTTCGTGGAAGCTGTTATAAAAGTGCGAGATGTGTATAAGACTACCGACTGTGTTGAAGATGTAATATCTTTGTTTGATGCGTTATCACGCATGAAACACGTGTGATAGTGATTGTCATATTAGCTTGACCTGTAGTCAAGAAGGCAATAAAGAGAAAAAACTAGCGCGTGCAGTTAGACGCAAGAATTAGGTGCTCCGTAGGAGTGGCGTTTGCGGCACATACTAGCTGCGGTAACAGGACGACCGAAGACCAAGACGCAGGAAACGAGATTATTTTGCCACCACTGCCCAAGGAAGGCGTCGCCCAAAACCTTGTGTTTTTACAAGGTGATGTGCGTGGCAGACCGTATCGAGTAGAAGATTTCCGAGACACGCTCGGACCTACAGGACTACTGCCGGAGCTGTTGGCACTGGGGGCCTACCAGATAAATCATGTCTGGGCAGTCACCATGAACAACGCGGACGCTACGAGACGCTTGCTGGACGTGAAGGAGCTGAAAGTCAAGGGTCGACGCTGCATCATCGTAGACCCTCAGGATCAGCAGGTGCGGCTGCGTCTTTATTGGCTGCTGTACGGCGTCAACGATGAAGACTTACGAACGGCGTTGGCGGCTTTTGGCAAGGTCGTACAAGTCACCAAGGAGCATTGGCGTGTTCAAGGAGTCAGCGACAAGGGGTCAACCACACGGACTGTGCTTCTTAAGCTCAAGAGTGGCGTGAAGGTTGAAGATCTCCTGCACCAAATCAGGGTGGCTGGTGAACTGGCACTTGTGGTTGCACCTGGTCGGCCAATGCAGTGTCTGCGCTGCCAAGGTGCTGGCCATGTTATAAGAGAGTGTAAAGTACCCCGATGCTCGCGTTGTCGGCGGTTTGGCCACAGCGAAGATGCGTGCAGGCGCACGTACGCATCGGCTATCGGATCAGATGAAGGTGAAGACACAGCAGAGTTTGTGATGGACGCGACCGAGGCTGAAGACGCAGCGAAAGGAGCAGGCGACGTGGTGAACCCAGCAGCTTCAACAAGTACAGCCACACCGACTGCTGGTGATGAAACAACAGCCCAAGCAGACATAGCATCTGGGGAGGTTACTCAAGAGCCAGCCGGCCTAACCAAAGAAGGCCTCACAAGCACCCCATCGAAGGAGCCTGAGCCGGTGGAATTAACCAAACTTCCAGTGTCGTGCGAGAGTATCAGTGGTAGGGCGCCAATCCAAAGACCCCGCGAGCAGTCTACAGGACGGCGTGAGGTGTCCAGTGACAAGCATGAAGAGGGGCCACCTGCGAAGGCGACTTCGTTCAGACGCAGCAGCAGAAGGCTGTGTCCCAACCCGACATTGGACAAATACTGGCCACCTTTTTTCTCCAGTGGCTCGGGTCCACCTGGAGGCTCCCAAGATGTCTAGCTCTATGCTAGACGCTGAAGGTAAGCATCATGCCCTAGGCTAACTTCTTCACTGTGTAGACATGGCTTTTGCACCGAAACTTAGAGTGGCAACGTTAAATGTTCGAGGTCTTGCCGCCAAGCGGAAACAGAGCCAAGTCCACAGGCTGCTTGTGGATCATGATTTGGATGTAATAGCTGTACAAGAAACAAAAGTAGACGGTGAGGAGGAGACACGGGGCATGGTGCTGAGGTTTACGGCGCGTTACTACGCAATTGTAAGTCAAGCAATAGGCACGTCTGCAGGCTCTGTTTTGTTCATTAAGAAGTTACCTGGTCTGGTAGTGCAAGATACCGACGCTGCCCGTCTGGTGAATTGGTTTCCTGTGACTTTGATTCAATGAATGCCAGTGGCGTACAGTGTGTATTTATGCACCAACCATTTGTGAGGAGCGATCACTTTTTTTTTCAGGACTAAAGCAGCACTTCACTTTGGAAAGGACATCTGTATTACTTGGTGATTTTAACTGCGTCCTCAATGGGCGAGATCGAGCAAATAAACGTGCCATTTACGATAAAAGTAGTAGGACGCTAGCGGACGTAGTTACTGAATTCGAGTTACAAGACGTGGGCAGCTGTATGGAGGGAACGCGGGATGTGCGTTTCACACATTTTCAGGGGAATAGCTATGCGCGCCTTGATCGCATTTACGTGTCACTTGAAATAATAGCCCACTGCACGACATATGCTGTCTACCCAATTCACTTTAGCGATCACTGTTTAGTTAAATGTGATATGGGAGAGAAAACAAAAGGTGTAACATTCTCGTGGGAGCTGTGGAAGGTGAATTCCACTTTGATCACTGGCGAATACTTCTTAGATCAGGTAATGAACTGCATCAATAAAATAAAGATGGATCATGAAGCTAAACTTGCAGAACAATGGGAAGAGTTCAAGCAGCGACTAAAAATAAAAGCTATCGATCGTTCTTGCGCATTGAGTTACGAAAGAAAAAAAATGGCAGCATATCCACGGAGTGAATCATGGAAAGTTGGGCGAAGCATCCGTCCGTCCATTCGTTCTTGCTTCCGGCCATCCATGCATGCGTCTGTGTGGCCGCCCGTGCGTCCATCCGCCAGTCCGTGCGTGCGTCTGTTCGTGCGTCCGCACGTCCATCTGTACGTCTGTCCTTGCGTTCATCCATGCATCCGTTCATGCGTCCGTCCATGCGCCCATCCGTCAGTGCAGCCTTCCGTGTGTCCGTCCATGCATCTGTCTGTGTGTCCGTTCGTCCACCTATTCAACACTCCAAGTACCACCATCTCGCATTTTTTTATCATATATTCCTCATATAGAAGCACCGCCATCCAGCGGACATTCCAAGGACTGAACGAGAGGAGGCACACGCACACTTTCTTACAGCTTGCGCTTCGTGTCTATTTCCCACATTTAACCACCTCGAGTTCTTGGTATATACTAGATCTGTATTCATGGCACTGTGGCCCAACGCTCGCTGAACCTTTCTAAAGCTAAGGAGGTTACATCCAGCGATTATAACGAAGCAACCCTTTCTTGTCAGATAGTGCTCAATGTACATGCCAATGGCTGCTAAGGGGGAACGAGAGACAGGAGAATCCGGCTTTTAGTTAACGCGCAAGCTGTGAATTTTTTATTGTTTAACAACGCACAGAAGAAATATCCCACCGGCACCACCTTGGAGGTCAAAATGTAAGACTGCTTACACACTAATACTACTACGACTACGAGGGACGAACGGGTGCCGCTATAAGGAGCTTCGCCCCTAAAAAGAAAGAAAAAGAACTCCGAAAGACTTTGGAAAGACTAATAGACTTGGAGTGCAAACAACCAGGAGAGTATAAAATTGACGTACGCAATATTAGGCAGGAACTTGCACTGCATGATACGGAACGCTACCGCGGTGCACTCGTCCGCGTTAGGGCTGAGGCTTTAGCGGCTGGAGAGACGCCAACCAAAAGAGCGTTAGGGATGGAGAAAACGAACGCTTGACGGAATCATACAAAAAAAATAGAGAAGGGTGGTCACGAAGTAACCGATACGGACAGCATTTTATCCGTATTTTCAAGTCATTTTGAAAACCTTTTTGCGTGTAGACAGGTAAACCTAGAAAGATTTAAAGAAGAATATTTAAAACGCATGCCGCAAGTGAGTGAGGAAGTGAAAAAAGGTATGGAATTATCTATATCTGCATCTGAAGTAGAACGGGCGATTGATAAGTTAAATCCCGGGAAATCTACAGGACCAGATGGTCTTTGTGCCAAGTGGTACAAATGTTTTGAAAGTGGACTGTCTCCTATACTTGCAGGCGTTTTTAATGAGGCATATGAGGAAAAGAAATTACCACCATCCTTTGGTGAATCGCGTACCGTTCTCATTCCGAAAACAGACGAGGCTGAAAAGCTCAGGCACGTCACAGCGTACAGACCAATCGCACTGACAAACGTTGACTATAAAATATTAATGAAAATTTTGGTGGCTAGACTTCAGTCAGTAATAAAGAACATAGTCGGTCCACACCAAACGTGTGGAATTAAAGGTCGGTCTATAGTTACGAATGTTCATAAAATGCCATCCGTGCTCAATTGTGTTGACTCCAGTCAAGCTCGTGTGGCCATACTCCAGCTGGATCTAGAGAAAGCGTTTGATTGCGTTGCCCACGCTCTTTTGTTTGCTGTATTGAAGCACATTAATGTTGGTAAGATAATTACTGACGGTGTAGCCATGGCATAATGAAATGGCAGTATTAGACTAATTATCAACAAGACATAGCCCCCCCCCCATTAGAATTGAGCGCTCAGTGCGTCAAGGTTGCCCTGTTAATCCACTGTTGTTTTGCATCTATATTGAAATTTTATGTCAGTAGATATTGCAGAATGACAACATTAAAGGGTTTAGAGTACAATCGTCAGAGGTCAAACTACTCGCATACGCTGATGATGTTGCGATTTTTAGCGCTTCCTACGAAGAAACTGAATAAGGAATCAGAGTTTCCAAATCTTTCGCCGAAGTTACAGGAAGCCACATAAACTGGGGTAAATGCCTCGGCTTCTGGCATGGATATTGACATTCACCACCAGATTCTTTGAAGCCAATAAATAGACAAGAACGCCAGTTAAATATCTCGGAGTACCACTTGAGTAATACAAAAGTACTGAAGAATATTGGACACAACATGCGAAAGAAATTAAGGAGAAGGCGAATAGGTGGAATGCAACGTATCTGTCCATGTTTGCTAGGGCTACCGCATGCAACTGGTTTTTTGTGTCTAAGCTGTGGTATGTGATGCAAGTGCTGTCCTGTTCCCGGGTCAATGTGCAAAAATTACATCAGGTGTTTGCTATATTTGTGGGGGGGTCTAACTGGGAAAGGTGCAGTCACATGAATTTGTTTAGACAGGTGAAGTGTGGAGGCCTTGGGCTAGGACATCTGTTTATCAAGCAGTTAGTAAATAGGTTTTTCTTTTTTCGCGAGACAAGAGATTCTTTCCTTCTAACAGTGTGTCAAAGAAGACTAAGTAGACTGTCGCCCGAGTTTGTTGTGAGCACTCATGTTACCACAGGGTCTGTGCAAGGATACATGAAGGAAGTTGTGGCCAGCGTGCGGTTTTTGTGTGTTTGTTTTTCAACTGACTCCCTGTGGTCTGTTGGAAAGAAAAAAAAACTGTACAAAGATTTATGTGACACGATGCTCCCCACACCTCTGTATAGAGCGCTATATACAGCACGCAAGGGTCAGAATGTACCTAAATGAGTTAAAAAAATGCCAGCAGCTCCAAGTGCAAAAATGTTCTTTTTCAAATTACACACCGGAACACTTCCTGTAAGAACCTTCCTATAGGAGTATGGGTTTTATATGCCTTGGAGATCTCACTGTCTAATCTGTAAGAAACCAGAAACTATTGACCATGTGTTTGTGCACTGCTGGGAAGGAGTTTATGTTTGGGACGTATTACAAAGGACAATCAAAAAAGAGTTCCCGTTAGACCCTCATGTCATCAGGTATTTGGCAATGAGAATGAGGATGAATTACCTTTCGATTTTATCATGATGACTGCCTTGCACAGTATATGGCGCTCTAGAATGGCTGGAGTTCATTGTGATCCAGACAGGAGACCAGCAAGAGAGTATTTTAAAGAAAGCATCTCAAGATTACTCGATGTAGTAAGAACAGACGAATGTGTACCTTTATGGGTAGAAAAGGTAGGAGCCCTACTGACCATGAAGGAATTCTAGGACGTGATTTGTTATAGTAATGCTTGACGGCCTTAGTTATTTTCAAGTTTTTTGTATTGTTTTTTGTGAATTGTAATATAGTTATCTTAGCAACCCGTTTGTGAAGTTTAACTGGAAATAAAGAAAAAAAAAGCGCGTGCAGTCTGTTCGAGTGGTGTTTTATTCTGCTTTTGTTGTGTGTGTGTGTGTTTATCTGTATGTGCATCTAGGCGTCATCAATTATGCGGTCATCAGATATTCCATAAAATTATTGACTCTGGGCAAATGTACCTCTGAAATTTTATTTTTTACCACCGGAAATAACTCCCAGAAATCACCTCAAAAACCTTGTGAAGCCAGTAAAAGTTCACTCTCTCTATACTCACTCAAAACCTCACTGAGGTAAATAATTACTACTCTCCCTAAGTTCAAAAACTCAGTTAGCACGAGAGTAAATATTAACTTCGATAGTACGCGTGAAAAAAAACTAGGAAAGTAGTGCGCTAAAGGACAAATGGTTTACCGAGTTTTTTTTAGGTTATTTCAGGTCATTTTCGTTTAGTGTGGAGACCACAATTTCATACCTCGACAACTGATAAGCGGAAAGTTCCTTGCACTCTTTCATTGAAATCAAAAGCGTAACAATGGGACTGCACACCCCAGTGTTCGCTAAAATTTAGAGAGATGTATGATATCTTGAATAAAGTGTGCCGTATGACGCTAGAAAATGTTTCCGTCTGAGACTATCTTGTAGAAAAACGACCATCACAAGACAGCTGTATGAAACGGCGATGCACAAATGCCACGGAATGCAGGCGACAGTGAACGTGATGTCGCGGGCGCCCAGCTGGCGCAGCAGCAGCAGGGTGGGGGGAGGGGGGGGTAGTTTTTTTTCGTGCTCGCGCTGGCTCAAAAATTTTGTGTAGGTTGATGCCGGCTCCTGGCGCCAGGCTGACGCTACGGAGACGGTGGCTCTCCCCTTTTTCATTTTTTTCCCTCTAGCGCCTGCTCTTACCGGCTGTATGCGTTACTTCCACCTCGCGCTACGGTCATGGGTATTTTTTATTGCTGGGCGCCCTATGGACAGGATTTTTGTCAGTACGCAAGATCGCGCCGCCTATATGCCGTTCGATATCCGGCACCTGACTGGGAGTGCAGGGAGCGGCCGCCAGAGGTGTTTGCCTTTATTCCGGACGCGGAGGGTAAAAGCAGAGGGTAGGGCAGCACGTTCGCGGCTTACGTCCCAGGTATACTTTTTAAGAGGCTTTAATCATGTTGTTGTGTTGCGTCCCACATCATCACATTAAAATAAAGTTCTTGATGCTTACAACATTTGCGGAACTTAGCACCAAAGAGTTCATTGGGAGTCCTTTACATGCACACAATTAAAATTAAAAAGCAGCGGAGCTTTTCAGTTGGCTGTTTGTAAAGCCTCTTCTGTGGTTTCACTCTCGTAAACTTTGATTGGCTCTAACTGTAACGGACACGATCTCTCAAGTACAGCTGCCGATGCACTTTGGGACGATATGAAACATGCGCGTGCTTTGCAAACCGAAGCATATTTGGGGTGTGCGTGTCTAAGCATGAAACAACAAAGAAATTAAGCTTTTCCACAACCAATGTACGAAAACCGATCTGGGACACGTTAATATGGAAAACAGTTAGGACAAAGTGGCTCCAGTAATTGTCAATGACACCGAAAACGTGCAAACCCCCACATTTTTTGAGCAAACCTTGGCTGGATTTTTTCCTTCGACAATTAGGAGACGTTTAACGTGGCATAACAATATCATTTAAAGGTGAAGCCGGCCACTGATATGTATACTGCGCGAGGTAGCGACCACTTGAAATGGGAATGATTGCGACGTGAAGGCGAAGCGCTGCCGCATGCTCTCATTGAAGCAGACGACACACGCGAGCTCATGACCGCTTTGGATTGGTTGGGAAGCATTATTCTCTTCATCAGGTCAAGTTATAACGTTGCCAAAACCCTCTTTATCAAGAATACCTGTCTTCCCTCTCGCACATAAGAGGAAATTTTATCTCGCCGTGAAACACGCGAAATTGTTTTTGATGATAAAAACTGATTGATAGGTGGGGTTTAACGTTCTAAAACCACCATATGATTACGACAGACGCTGTAGATGAAAGATCCGCTAAATTCGACCACCTGGGGTTCTTTAACGTGCACCCAAATTTGACCACACGGGCCTACAACAATTCCGCCACCATCGGAAATGCAGGTACCGCAGCCTTGATTCGATGCCACGAACTCTGGGTCATCAGCTGAGTACCTCAGCCACGAGAGCACCACGGCAGGGCTCCTTTCAGTGTTGCGATAGGATTCGGAGTGCGGTCAGCTAAATTCTTGTTAGGTTGCAAAGGAGCGCCCGTGGTTCTTGTACCACGTTTTCGCATAATCTTCTAAGTTGAAGTAAACTCGGCGCAGCTTGCGAACATCGTTCCATTCATTGATATTGGCGACCCGATAAAGTCGTCTAGCCTGTCATCAACATCCTCAAACATGTCCCCATAGAACGGCTTTGGTGCCTGTGTAGCATGAAAAACATGCGCGAGAAGAGAACCATGGGCATCGCTGGTTGAGACCACCTGGCTTTTCATCGAACTTGCTATTTTTCTGGGTGTCCAAAGCACCAAAGTCAGGGGGCAACCCACGCAGGTGGAGGCTGCTTCTTGCTCTCTGAAATATGTAGCTCTCTCTAACATGGCCGACACAGCTGAAGTACACATAACCAATGCATACTTACGTAATGTCACGAGCAAAGCAAATCAAGACCAACAGCCTGGAGGTGATTTGAACCAGAGCAACGAAATTTTTTTCTCTTCTTCTCCGCCAAAATAAGTATGAGCCACAGCAAGAAAAATTAGACCGCAGCTTGGGTGCGCGGCCAGCAATAGCGAAGCGGAGGAGAAAGGGCAGTTAAGAACAGCTGGTTCAATACAATAGCGCTGCACAATAACCGAACCTTGCGGCTTAATCCACCTTGCTGTACTTTCGCGGCTCGTCAGCAGTGCAGGCTTCTCCACCCACAGCAATGCCATCAACGCTTCCTCGATGTCAAATTTCCTGAAGGAACCGCTCCTGCAACTACCCTCTGACTCATCCGCAGCCAGCGTCTGTGCCTCTTCAGTGGCTCTAGGCTACAACTTGATAGGAAACCATGTGCATCAAAGGGACCCCGTTGAGGCTTCCTTGGTGTACTCCTGCACGGCCACGAGAAGGAGTGGCCTCCTGTTGCCTGAAATTACCGTTCTCACTTCTCGAGGCGACCATTTCTCACTGAGGACTTCATCGGCTCCTGAGCTGTTGAAGCGTGATTTTATAGTTTCCTCTGACATAGATGGCATCGCACTTATCTAATCTTGCCGGAGGCTCCAGAGGCAGATCCTCGAACACACTGCGAAGCTGTGGAGCACCATCACACGATTCCGCGTCACGTTCAACGCCATGACAGTGACGAGCTCCGCACTAATTCCTGCCATCTACCGGCACGGAGCACCAGCAATGCCGCGTTAGATACAGCGACCTCACAAGACCTTGAGGCGTGCTCATCCTAGCTACAGAGAGAACTCACGTTTGCCTTTAGGCGGCTGTCACACCTGCTAGGCTGCTTTGCAGTGGCAGTCTCTGCATTTTCGCGTGCCATCGCCAGTAGTGTGCCACCTAAAAGAATTCCATGGTTTCCAGAACGTGGCCAACAGCTAGCTGGCAACCATCACCACGCTAGGAGTGTGGAAGGACGTGATGAAGCTTAGGAAACCGCCCATGGTCATAGACTAATTTCAGGCAGATGTGGCGGTGTATCACACGTGTGAAAGCATTAAGCAGTAGTCCTGGGCGCGGAGTAGAAATCGAGGCTCAGAGATGCTTTTGGCCAGACGTCTTCGGGTCTCTCACCAATAAGTTCAACCTGACCGTTATTAAGGTAGAGCTCAGGAGAAAAGAGGGTTCCACCTCGAGGTTCCGGCTGTGTGCTTCTTTTCCCCTGATGAGGTTGTGGACTCGTTGTCGGTACCGGACTAATGTCCGTCACCACCAGTATCTGTTACCTAAGACCGACTGAAGTTTCATATAGGTATGGAACTTTCAGTGTCACAGTCAGACGAGCCCTTGGGTAGCAGGGAGATCCTCTCAATCCAGTCGCTGCCAGATCTGCGAACGTAGGTGCAGTCATTAGGCGAGTGTGCGAGCTCTATCAATATGCCCCAAGGAGATAGAATCACCATCAGCCCGTGGCAAGAGGCACAGCGACGTGAAAGATTTTGCCAGATTATTCCACAGGTTCAAAGCGAACCGACGGTGACTGCAAGTTCCAAACCACCAGGAGCACGAATTAGGTCTGTCTAGAAAGCGCCTCGAGTTCCAACCATAAAAGGCGGGAGGGGCGCGTCCAATGGTTAAAAAGTGACGAAAATGATGAATGGGTAACATGAAGGTGCTACGATTACTTCCTGCGACCCCTTCCCCGCAGAAACTAACCAGAAATGCAAAACGATTAGAGCGTGCACACAACAGGGCTGGTGGCGCGAGCCAAGGGACTCCATGGAGCGTTCCGGTGGTCCGCGTAAAATGGTACTGGGTTTTTGCGACATTTTTCGGTAGTCGGCACTGGGAAAGAAATTGCAGCATATTCACGCAGTAAATGATGATGATGCGACGAAGCCTCCGTCCATTCGTCCATTCGTCCGTCCATTCATCCGTCCATTCGTCCGTCTGTCTGTCTGTCTGTCCATCCGTTGTTGTATCTACTCCTAACATACTGGTGCACGCACCGGACGGACGCCTCGCCCCACTCAGCACTATTTACTCCGTGCATATGCTGTGAACTTGTTATTATAACAGTGCCATCAACTATACAAAAGCCACGAACGCCATATAGTAATAATATTTTTAATGACATACACACCGCCATCTAGGAAGCAATTCTTAAAACTAACTATAAGTGGCTACTACAACATACTTTAAGGGAGTGACCCGCACCTAGAGGAGCTTCGTCCCTAAAACGCAGTGAGCGAGCAAGATGATTCCTGGATATCGTGGTCATTGACAAGCGAGTTCCACGAATACCTGGTGGGTGCGTTTGATGTTGCGACAGATGGCACGCGCAGACGCGGCTTAGAAAGCTGCCTGTAGAATTGCTTGTTGAGCCACTAACATTGATAGGTGGTCAGTGGTGCTGGTGTCGACGTAGGTGGCAGTGTAACGACGCCGTCCAGTTCTACTTCGGCCGGCGTTTCGACATGGGCGTACGAGTTACCAGATGCAGAAACACCGCGCTCAATGAAGCATGCCAAACGCAAAGCGTGTAGCGGCGGCATAAGTTCGTGGTCAGTGAGGGCGTTGGGCTGAAGTGAAAGAGGGTTGCGATGAGTCGAATCGCATGCCTGTGTAGCTAGAGGCAGAGAGACGTCCTACACCTGCGTTTGAGAATGGGAAAGAAGACACCCACCTGATTGTAGCACGAGGCCACTAAGAAATTTGTAGTGATTTCTCAAAAAGCAGCCTGATGATTGCCGAAAAATTTGTCCTAGTGCGGGGTTCGATCCCGAGACCGACGTTTTTCCGGGGCAAGTCGCTTGTGGCTTCGTGCTATAATCGGGTGGATGTCTTCTTTCACTTTCTTAACCCTTCCGCCACCTCGCGGGTTTCCGCAGTACTCATTTGCAAAGCCAGAATTTGCGTAACATCCCTGCTGGTTCGCACGCACTGTCGGGAACACGACCATAGGCATGTCGTGAAACACAGCAAGCACGGACTCGAGAGGAGAGTCAGTTGGCGCATCTGGACTCCTGAAGCACTTCTGGTGATCGGCACACGAATGCTCAAACGCAGGTTGGTTTGGTCCATGACTGCCTTCATGACAGGCTTGGCATACGTGGCCTGATCTGCCACAGGCGGACCAGGCATGCCATCCGCAAGTGCGTATTTTATTGTTGCCTGGTCCTTTAGGTTTCACATTAGTTGATTAGAAACGCAAATTTTTTCGGCGTGAGACATTTGGGGTAATTGGGCTTTGTGCATTTTGCTCTGGAAAAAATGCACAGAGTGTGGAAGTCGGTACAGGATCTCATTATCAACCATCAGCAACAGCGACGATTGCGAAATGGGGTGGCAAATATCAGATAAAACAATGTCCATGGCTGTTCTCAGGGCGTGTGGAGACGTAGTCGTCATGCAGCCTGACTTTCCAGAGGTTTAATGGGCTGTGAAGGTAGGGAAAGACGTATAGTTGGTCTGCATGCCTGGAGGACTGTCGAAAGACCACGTCGAAAATATGCTGCTCATGCCGAACTGCTCGATGGTAGCAGTAGCATCCAGAGCCTCATTTTACGGGTATACGGGCGAGGCAATCGCTGCGCTTATGGTTGGACGTGAAGCTGGAAAAGGCATGGACGGGAAGTTAGGTCTTCGTCAAAAAAAGAGTGCGGGCTGATTGGTACCGAGCACTGTGCCGCAAGGGAAGCCTGGAAGTCGAGTGTTTCTGGAATTGGGCGTAAGGTGTGGCCATAGCAGGCGAGCAGAATAACGGTATGAGTGCGGCCTGGATGTGGATGCGGTATCAAAATGGCGTAGCTGTACCGAGAGCATAGTTCCGGAGTCACCAGTCGAGAATATGCATGATTCTGGAATCATTCAGAATTTACGCAAACAATGGGTGAAATGGGCACGGAGTCGTGTGCACTTTGCTAGAAGTGAAATTAGAATGACAATAGGTGTTTTTTTCATATTGCAGTATGTTTGTGTCTCATATATAGAAAAAAAGGACTCTTTTAAAAATGCATTGGCTGACTAGAAGCACGGTACATTTATAAGCAGCGTTTCTACTAGAATTTCGTCCGTATATAGGCTGTGTTGCATCGAAGCTTGTCGCAAATATTCGCGTGACCGCGGTTTCATACTGCTCTTATTCGTCGTTGGTGGTGGCATATCGGACATCTTGTGACTTGTGTTCCTCTCGGCGGCGCCCGAGCCCCCTGCTGTCTGCCCACACTTGGTTATTTTTTTTTTCTTGCTTCTGTCACTATCGGTGACTCATACGCATAGCTGAAAAACAGCTTCTCTAATAATGATGGGATAATAACGCTAGCGCATTTTTTGTATGCACTGCAAGCTTTAGTATACCAGCTTGCGTGCCGTTTTAACTCACACCCCCCCCCCCCATCATCTTTTTCCAATACTGTCTCGCTGTCTGAACAGATGGCACCTTTGTCCGAGGTACGCTACCAAGCTACTATACCTCGACCTTCGCTGCGTTTATCGCGTATTTTGCAGTTCTTAAGCTACGTTGCCACCTCTTTAGAAATCTTGGTAGATTATGAAGGAAAACTGATTGATTTGTTTTGGCCTTAAAAAGGTTTTTTTAATGGCACTTCAAGTGTTCTACTCATGGAAAGTGCATTTATTCACAATGTATTTACGGAAACTACCGGGAATATGATCGTCACTAGTGATTCTCTGACACAAAAGAAAAGTTGCTTGACCGTGAAATAATAATATTTTTTGGGGTTGAACGTTCAAAAATCAGCTAACGATTATTATAGACCCCGTAGTGCAGGGTTTCGGAATTTTCGCCCACCTAGAGCTCTTTGCCGTGCACCAAAATTCAAGCGCACGAGGTTGAAGCACTGTCGCCTTCACCAAAAGTGTGGTCGCTGCGGCCGGTTTTCAATCCCGCGACTTGCTGGTCAGTGGCCGAGTGTTTTAGCCACTAGACTAGTTTGGTGGGTTTTGTCGTAATGTAGAAAATATTTTATGCTGTGCAATGAACTAGAATCTTTGCACTAGCGTAAATATTAGGTATGGTAAGGCCGAAATCCCGAAATTGCGTAATTTCAGGTGCTTGCACTTTTGTCGAATTCTTAAGACATCAAATCTTATTGATTGTTTTCAAATATTCTGATATAGATCAGTGGTAGAGATGGTGTAGATTGAAATAGTTTATATTGATGCCGCAAAAGAAGCATGGGAACTTTCACAAAAAAAACTGGTGCCTTGCAGAAGTTGTGGTTTAGGTGCAACAAGAACAACTAAATTATTGTCAACCAAAAACATGAAAGTCTTCTTAACGTGTTATATACATGATTGAAACGTCACGTGGCCCTAAAATGTGCCAGGCTGATAGCGCTGATAGATGGAATTTTTTTTTACTGCCTCGAGCTGGAGGCAGCGAAGGAGCTGCTAAGCCTCTTTACAGTCGTTTAGGAGCTCGAAGTTTTTTTAAGCTTGTTTTTACTACGCCGTTTACAGAAAGCTGGCGTTCTTCCAGAGAGTTTGGTCCCTGCTAAGGCAATATGCGGTGCTGCAGCAAGCAGAGTCGGCATATTTCTACCTCATGATACCGAGCGTTCCACTATTTGCATTGTTAAAATAGCTATGCAACCCTACAATCCCAAGAATACAGTGCGCGGATCTACATTGATGTCATCAGAGCCAAGCTGCCGAAGTATCCTACTGACACATTCATTTGTGTTATGGTGGGCTTCCCACAAATTTCGGAAAATTATATTATCTAAAAAAAGGTCAGCATACACAACCTTTCTGTTATTCAGGACGTTTTTGTAAAAACCTTCTCTGTGCATGAATTGTGCTGCTACCAATGGCTTTTACTCCCCCGCCGGCCCACCTATTTTTCACACTTTGCGTTAGTACCTGTGTTTCATTCGGAACGCATGGAGAGCTTGTTATAATCTCCAAGACAACAGTCTAGAACATAGAATGGGCAAAAACGTGGCTATCGAAATGTTAGTATGGCATGCCCGTGCAGAGTAAACAAGGTGTGTCTTTGTTTGTGGGATCCTGCGTTGCATTTTCTTCGAGTTCAAATAATGATCACAACTACTATTGATTATTCATACTAAGCTTCAGTATACTTCACCACAAACAAATATATACGTATTCCGTAAATTTACGGACAAACTTTGGTTTGTATTACAGAATAAAGTACAGCTTTTAATGTACACAAAACGGTTAGGATTCTGGAAGGTTTACCAGTAGTAAAAACGTGCACTACAATCTAATGTGACCTGATAGAGATGGAAGGTTCCCGGCTGCAGAGTTTGGAATGACGGTGGATTCTAAAAACTTGTAAAATATAAAATGATGGTAAACTTGTTTTAATCAAAAAAGAGGGATCATATTGAAGGGTGGCAAAATACCTCAATATTTATGATCACACCAGCTTCATTGTGCGTTCAATCTCAACGCGATTAAACTATAAACATGTCATTCCTAAAGCGAAGAAAACAGAAATCAGATTACCGACCCCATCATGCCTGGACAGGAATCCGCTGAGTTTTTTTGATTCGACGAAATTGAAAGACATGGAATCGCAGCTGTTTTAGTTCCCCGTCACTGACTTGCAATGAAGTGAACGCGCCCATTCTGCAACACTTACCTAGAGGCTGTCGAACTGTATGGCATGCATTGTCGGATGTGCGGTGACGTCATTGAGCATGAGAGTTGCGTCGATCTGCATAAACCACAGTTGGGGATAGGCTTGAGATGATGACTTGACTTGTTGGCTGAGCCGTGGAAGCATGGTAGCGGGCCACTCGGTGAATGCTCTTCGGGTCACCATTGTAGCGTTGAGGCAGAGCCACGCGAAAGATCTCGCCACTGTATTCTACAAGGTCAAAACCAGGTGGCGGTGGCTTCCAGCGTCCGAGCCACCACGCTCAAGAACTTGTTCTGACTTGCGCGCACCTCGAGCTCCCAGCTTGAGCTGTGAGAGTGGTGCGGCGCGATGGTTGGAAAATGACGATGACGAAGACTACCTATATGAAGGCGCTACAGGCCATGCGTTAATGTGGCACTCGAGCTTGCAAACAACGACGCGTGTGACATGACTAGCGGCGAACCACCTGACCCCTGCAAGGACAACCTTCACGCCATTTTGTGAGCATAGAAATAACCACTCAACATTCGCACAGTCACCACCTCCACCAAAGCAACCATGTTGCGTCGAAGAACTCTCACGAAGTCGGCTTGAAATGCAAGATTGATTGCATTCACGCATACAGGCACAGCAAGGACCACAGAACGAAAAGAATCACAGCAAGACAGATTGAGCCACGTTCATCATGGTCAAGTCCTGCTGTCGATTGACACTCGCACACATTCTGTGCGGCGAAAGTGTTTGCCGGTGGAGCATAATTGTCTGCTTGGTGTGCGACGATAACTGCGTCACACCCAGTACCCTCTCTCAAATAACTTTTGACCAATCTCCAAACCAAGTTGCAGCATCGTAAAAACAGACCTCCGAGAAAACTTCCGGCCAAGACACGTCGTTGCAACAACTTCGACTAAACGTGAGACTGCCTATTCTGTCCTTCAGACGGTAACGAATCCATTTTGCCAACAAACTTAAGCATAAATGAGGTCATAGACCACTAAGGCACAGTAAATGTTGCTTCCCAGAGTCATTATCGAGAAAGACAAAACCCAGAGTCTACATCTCCCATTGCAAAAACTAGCGTCGCCATCATGCCGCAACTTCGTTTTTTGGCACTTGTACAGGCTGGAAACTCGGGTAAATGCTGCGAGTTTCCGGCACTCTAATGCACACACTGGGAATAAGATGAGTCGCATTGGTAGACGTAGTGACGTAACCGCTCTGACGCTGGTACGCACCGGGTGGGGCTTGAAACGCTCGAATTTTCACTGCAGTGTGCTAGTACCAGGGGCGTAGCCAGACAACGGGGCAAAGACCCCCCCCCCCCTTTCCGCCCTGGCATAAAGACGAAAAATGTCCATTTCAAGTGGGTGGCTTTACCCAAATTAAGGAGGTGCCCCCCTTCACGAGAAATATTTCATTTGACTTGCCTGGCTAGTGCATACTTGAGTATGCTGTGCTTCTGCCAGTGCTCTGTGCATGTTTATGTGGTGAATGTGGCAGAATGTTTCCGTATCGATGATTATAAAACACTTAATTCGATGGCATTAATATATTACACCCTAACATGTCCTGAGCATGCCTCACCATTTGACGCTTGGCAGAGATAAAGCGCAAGTGAATCATAATATATGTGATATGCAAAATCACTGTCACTCCTTAATATTTTCCTTGGGGAGGTGGTTAAAGATATCTTGATGAAACAAAGCTACTAACGCTTAATATTTTGCTCTCTTACCACTTGTTTTTTTTTATTCAAGCGGTGTCAATGCCATCGTTAATTCTTCCGGTGCAGTGCGCTGCAGCAATAAAAGCACGTTTTATATGCGAAGCGGCTCTTTGAGTAGCTTGTGTAACGCTGGCCCCCTGTCCACACTGCTCTTTTCGTGGCAGGTGCTCGGGCTGTGCCAAGTAGCTCACGCCGTCCTAGCAGTGCTTGGTGACGTCTCTCTCCCTTGCCTTCCACGCTCTCGCCACGTGTCAGCTCTCTCTTTCTTCATTCTCTCCACCAGGTTTTATGCTCGAGCTCACTCGTCACCTGAGCTCATGGGACGAGCCCCCGTAACGTTAGTGCTCGCCCACACCGCCTCTCCTATTCTTTCGGCGAGAATAGGCCGCGTGCCTCGAGAACCTCGCAGGGCCGACAATGTGAACAGCGCGCCGCTGCTTGCCCCACGATCGCGCCAACGGGTGGGACGCCATCGCGGCATTCTCGCCGCTACTGTGCACGCACCATAACCAGCTGTCGCCTGGGTGGCTAAGGTTAGCGAAGCCGATCGCGTTCGCGAATGGTGACCTAAACGCCGACGAGGCGAGCACCAGGGAAGCCGGACGCAAACGCCGGGAGTGACACCGACGAGGTGCGAGTCGAGTACACCAACCGCACTGAAAAATTCAGATGGCGCGCGGGGCACACCGACAAGACGCGAGCCAAGAAAGCCGAGAGCAAGTGCATTAAGCGCGTCCTGCCTTCTGTGTCTTTGCGTTTCAAACAAACGTTTACTAGAGTGAAAGCTATGTCGACTTTCACTTGAAACCATTCGTCCGGTACTCGCGTCGACTCCCGTTTGAAGCGGGCCAACGCCGTGCGCACTGCTGTTGTTTTTTGTCTCATCAGGTTTCCCTTCGGAGATCTGGTTCAGAGTTCTTTAGGTGCGAAGCACTTTACGCTATGGGTCGTGTGTCTGCGATGTATGTAATCGTATTAGTAGTCATCGTCGTCATAGTACTAGTAGTACGAGCCACCTTCACGGCCGGACTAGAGGAGCAGCACGCACGCACTATTTTGAATTTAGGAGAAAACCCACGCACGTAAGTCATAAATAAAAAACAGTTGTTTTTAATAAAACAACTGCAAAGACGAGCATTGGTCACTTAATCTCCAATAAATTGGCCTTGAAGTTGATGCTTACTAAAAATTTATTAACAGTAGGACGCACTTTAAGCATAATCTGACCAGAGGAAGTTCCCACTTTAAATTTGCTGGGCGTAACCTCCTTGGTATAAAGAAGGTTTGGCGAGGTTTGGCCCGCAGTTCAATGAACTAGAGGCAGTGAAAGATGGAAACTAGACACGAAGCACAGGACGTAAGAGAGTGCGCGCGTGCCGCCTCTGTAATCCGCCGTGCCCCCTCTCACTTACTCCTTGGAATGTCCTCTGGATTGCGGTAGTTCTATGAGATTGAAATCGCATGATAATTGTGAGATAGCGATACATGGAGTGTTCACTAGATGGACGGACGGATGGACAAATGCACCGACGGATTGACGGACAGACAGGTGCATAGATGGACGCTCGGACAAATGCATGAATCGACGGACACATGGATGAATTGAGGGAAGCACGGACAGACGGACGGATACACGTATGAACGCACAGACGAATGCATCAACGGATCGATGCAGGGACAGACGGATGCACGGACTGACGGACGGTCACACAGACGAACACACAAAAGCAAGAATGGATCGGACGGATGGAAGCGCGGATAACCTGATGGATGCTTCGCCCCACTCATCATCAAGCACTCCAGGACTATGCTGTGATTTTCGCCATGCCATCCGAGTATACCAATTTCGAATAAGGTATTCAATGTGGTAATAATTCCGTCTGACAGTGCTTATAAGCCAGGAAGCGCCTCTCCTAACATAAGCAGCAAATCGGTACATCGCTGCAAGGTTGACGACGCGTAAATAGTCTTTGTGAACAACTTTCTTAGCGGAGGCGTGTAAACAAAGGTTGTTTGATTGCCTCACCGAAAATACATGCCTGGCGATTCTTGTCTATCCACTTACTTCAGGTATAGTTTAGGTTATAAGTATAAATGTTCTGAAGTTCATGTGCAGAAACTTCAACCGCGGCAACTTAGCTGTGTCGAGAGTTGTTTAACCCGCTGCCCGGTCCCAGCGAGAATCAGGCTTCGCGTGCAAGCCGTGTCGGCGTAAATGTTACCGGCGCTTCTTGATTTAAGTACACACATTTTTATAGTGTATCAATGTCTCTAAAATATAGTTTAGACATCCATCAACCTAGATCAGCCATACTTCCCTGTATACGGTGTCGACACAAGAAGTGTTAACCATCGATGCGATGGTATTTCAGCAATGCAGGCTGTCACCGAATGCGGACGGTCACACTAAAGCTGGTACTTCTCTGACTAGTATATAAAAACTCTTAATATTCAATTGGTAAATTGGTACGCCTTAGTGCACTAGCACACTGACATACCTTTTCAGCGAATTGTATTGGAATTTTCTTGGCCGAGTTTGACAGCGTGTTGGGACAGGTATGCCCTCGGTGACCATTTTACCCACACAGGTCCATGCCGAGATTATTCGGTAGTAGTTCCGCCCTTTGATAAACATGCTCTCATAGCGCACAAAACGTTGTCTAACGTTCTTAGCGGGGGTTACGCTCGCTTGAGCCTTGTTATAGGAGTCAAATTCCTCCCGCTTGATGATTTGCCCTGTTCTTCATTGCCCCGATTTTCGAAGCGATTCATATGTGTCCGAGATGCTAACGACGATTATTCCATGGAAACATCACCTCTATTCTGTTGAAGGTGTCCATGAAGTGAACGCCCTTGAGGCTCAATAGAAAATTCCGCGAGAAGTCGTGCCTAGCGCCGCCGGTATTGGGGTGTGGATCAACAGCCATGACATACTTCGCGATCTCGGTCCCGAGATTTGCCGTGAAGACCGCTCCGTAACGGTTCTCAGAAAAAGGTTTGGTGCAGCGACCTTCATTCACGTAGCTGGAACATGACCACGAAGTCGTATAGGCCATATTGTGGGAATGGGCGCGGCCTCCAGTTGATACCGCCTTGCCTTTGCCTCTTGGAGCGCGCGATGAAGAAGGTTGCATTTTGCGGGCTGGTGTTGTGGTGGTCATGATGACATTGGATGCCGTTGTCTCGGCTTGAACAGACGTGCGATGCGCAACTGCTTCATTGAGCGATTGGTGCCGAAAACTGTGAACGGTAGAATTGAGATGGTAAACGGTAGTCCAGGTCTTGAGTTCGGGATCATAACCCCTCTGGCGAGACGCAGTTGCTACCCCTTGCTGCCATGAACCAGGTGGCCGGCTCGGCACCGTCAGCGTTCGGCACCGCAGGTTTGCGGCGACACCGTTAGGCATAACAACCTCGCCCCTTAGGTTGGGTGCACTTCGGTCGTAAAAATTTGAAAAGTGGGCCCGCTGTTTGAAACTTTCTTTCAACGTTGTCCAGATGGTTCGCCGCGTCTATGGCCGTCGGTCTTCGTGGAGTGCAAAGATATAAGCCATAGCTTCAGCCAGAAACCGATAGAGCCGTTAAGCCACACGCCTTGCTGCGTTGCGCACTGGTAGCGTTCCCCCGTCGTGGTTCAGATATTTGAAGTTTTCCCGCCTCTAGAAAAACGAAATTAAAGATGACAACTTCGACCGCACAAAGATTTTGATAGTTTTTTACCATTGCGTTGGAGTTCTAACGACACAGTTCATGCTCGACCGTGTCCTTTTTTACATAAATCACACCGCTTCAGTAAAGCTCTTTCTCGTGTTCTTTAGCCATGAAGAAAATGTTTGTCAAATTAGAAAATGCAAGCATCACTCACACTTTGCAGGAGGGCTTGAACATCTTGTAGATTAGCGTTATAAGAGAATTTGCAGAAAATCACAGCATTCATTTCTTTATTTTTGCTGCACAGCTGAATCCTTAAATATATCACGGCTTGTAATTGCTTTAAATCAAAGCTACATAACCTATTTTGCAACGCTGTTTCAAAACTAGCTTATCGTACATTCGTTTGAACTGTACTTTCAAATATTTTTTTCAAAATTTTCAACAGCTATTGTCTTATATGCTTCCTTTTCATTATGCTTATGTAGCTGTTGTTTAAAATGCATCTTTCTGCTTGCGGTGTATCTACTGCATCGCAATTTTTTTCACTCCAATCTCAAATATGCTACCCTCTCAGCGAGGGCCTTTATTGATTTGTAAAAATCTTTCTTTGAATAAATAAAAAGTAAAGTGAACCTTGGATGTTCCAGCGAAAGCGTAGTATTCACGTCAAATGAAACCCAAAAAGTGACAAGCCTTCGCGATGTTATCGGGTGAATCGTCCAGTTTTCACTGTTGAGAAGTGTGAGCATCCTATTCGGCAGCACTGTGTATATAGGCGTGCCGGATTGATGATCAAAATGTGGGGTTTAACGTCCCAAAACTACTATATGATAATGAGAGACGCCGTAGTGGAGGGCTCCGGAAATTTAGACCACCTGGGGTTCTTCAACGTGCACCCCAATCTGAGCACACGGGCCTACAACATTTCCACCTCCAAAGGAAATGCAGCCACCGCAACCGGGATTCGAACCCGCACCCTGCGGGTCAGCAGCCGAGTACCTTAGCCACTAGACCACCGCGGCGGGGCTATAGGCGTGCCTCTCCATGGTGATGAGTCGACGGCGCGCGCAATATTATCTGAAAGGCTTGCCGCAGTTGAAGTAAATTATATATTATATGTTCGCTAGTAGCGAGATTTCATGGAAGCCGACGGATCCAGTCGTTGGCGGCGCGTTGCCATCGTCGCTATCTGCGTAAAGAGGCTACAGCAAGCAGCACACACACACACACACACACACACACACACACACACACACACACACACACATATATATATATATATATATATATATATATATATATTTATATATATATATATATATATATATATATATATATATAAACATATATATATATATATATATATATATATTAATGAATCGGAATAACCAACTGTCTCCTGGTAATGAAGAAGACGATGATGATCGGTGGCTGTAGTAGTAGCTCGCGCACGCCGCTCGCCATTAGCCAGACCTGCCTGATAAAGCACAATTTGCCAAGCTGCGTCTGAACCTTTCTTGACGTACAACACCTCTATTGTAAAATATACATATATATATTGTCACAACCGGAAGCGGTAACGGCGTGGCGCATTTGCTTTACATGACGCGAAAATATTTTTAATTTGTTGACGTTTTACGTGCCACTAGTATTCCACAATTTTTTAGCCTTGTTTCTTGCTATTTGCATGTGAGAGGGAAAAGAAAAAAATTAAACAATGAGAAAGCAAGATTGTTTTATTAGTTAATTGACGTACTTTCAATATGCACAAGAAACTTCACAAAGGCAATTGTGAGACGACTAATCATGAACACATGCATAATCGTTCGAGAACTCGCATTTCACAATTGTCGAAAATCACTGCATCGAGATAGCAGTTATGAATGTGTAGCTTTTGCCGCCTAAGAATACATCGTCTTGTTGCTTAGCCTATCACGTTCACCGTCACCAAAGGCGAGTCCACGCTGGCCATGCGCCAGCGAAAGCAATCGGTAGTCACAGTAAAGATTATCTACACCTTTTATGAGCTAGTTGAGCTCTGAAATGTCCCACAAGTGAAAGGCACACAAAAATAATTAAACTAGTGAAGTTACACATGAAACCACCCCGGAAAAGATTGATTGAAATGTGAGGCTTAACGTCCAAAAAGCACCATATGATTATGACAGACGCAGTAGTGGAAAGTGCCGGAAATTTTGGACCCCTGGGGTTCTTTAACGTGCACCAAAATCTGAGCACAAGGGCCTACAACTTTTCCGCCTCTATTGGAAATGCAGCCTCCCTTTCCGGGATGACCCCGCAAAAGAGCGCGATGCCTCGCTGACCTAGCATAGCGCCGAACCAAAGAACACGCCGAAGTGAAGACAAGCTCTGATAGCAGATTGACTGAATACGCCCCTCCCCCCTTTTCTCCTCATTCATGTCACACAAGAAAATTTGAGAGAATCAACCATTTAATCAGGTATGAGATACATCGTTAAATTGTTTTACAGTAATTTTGACATGTATGTAATTACGACTATGTAAAAAAAAGATTATATTGTCGCGGTACAGCGCGAACGAAAGACAGATAAACGTTGACACAGCGACTCTCAGCAGCCGAACGGCAAGATCACCTTCTTTTCTCCTCGATCAGCCAGATCTCCACTACCTGGTGTCCGCCAAATCCCTTATCGTCGTTTTGGTTCGCCACACACGTGTCATTACCCCCCCCCCTCTTAATGAGCATCGCCCCGGCGCTAAACCAGTAGTGCAGTTTTTTTGTTTTTTTGTTAAGAAGTGTCTTGCGCAGTCACTACCTTTCATAAGGCTTCATGCGCACAACGTGAACTAGTTCAGGACGGTGCTGGCGAAGCCTCGTACTACACAAACGGTCGGGGACGACCTCGTAAGTAACATCACTCAGCCGTCGCAGTACTAGGTATAGCCCAAAGTATCTCCGTAGGAGCTTTTCAGAGAGTCCTCGTTGCCGTATGGGCGTCCAAACCCATTCTCTGTCGCCGGTCTGGTAAATGACTGTTCTGCGGCGAGAATTTTAGTCGCTCGTGTCGTACTCTTGTTGCTGGATTCGCAAGCGTGCTAGTTGCCTTGCTTCTTCCGCTCGTTCTGTAAACATCTCGGCGTCTGGTTCGATGTCGTCGCATTCGTGCGCTAGCATCGCATCTAACATGGTTCGTACTTCCCTTCCGTGAATTAGGCTGAACGGGGTCATCCGGGTTGTTTCTTGCTTGACCGTGTTGTATGCAAACGTGGTATACGGCAAGATTTCGTCCCAACTTTTGTCTTCGACGTTTACGTACTTTGAAAGCACGTGTTCAATTGTTTTGATCGAACGCTCTGCAAGCCCGTTTGTTTGCGGGTGGTAGGCGGTGGTCTTACGATGGGTTGTTTCACTCAGCATGAGGACTTGATCCAAAAGAGCTGCCGTAAATGCAGTTTCTTTGTCTGTGATTACGACGCTTGGTGCACCATGCCGCAGGACAACGTTCTCGATAAAAAAAATGTGCCACCTCCGCTGCTGTACCTCTCTTTATAGCCTTTGTTTCAGCATGACTGGTAACATAATCAGTCGCGACAATAACCCAGTGGTTCCCAGCAGTAGAAGTTGGAAGTGGGCCCATCCATGCCAATTAGGTCGAATGGACTTCTTGGGACCTGCACGGGCTGCAGGAGGCCAGCTGGTTTAGTCGGCGGTGACTTCCGTCGCTGGCAGTCGAGGCAAGTACGAACATGGTCTTTTACGGCTATGGTCAGTCTTGGCCAGAAGTAGCGCTGCTGTACTCTGGCCAACGTTCTCGTGTAACCTAAGTGGCCTGAAGGTGGAGTGGCCTGAAGACCGCTATAACCTGCTTTTTCACCGTGTTTTCACGTTTTTTAAAAAGAATTCACTAGCCTTTGTCACAGAACGAGCGCTCAAAATGGGCGCGCCGCCCAATTCTTGGGATAACGCGCCGGAGTGACGCCGCGAGGTCAACGAAAAAAAAGAAAGAAAACAAACATCTAAAGGCTCCCCGGGCGTGCGACGCTCTCCCCTCGGAAGCTTGGCTTCGCCGACGAACCTCCTCACCCCACATCGGCGGCCGAGCAAGCACTCGAAATTTCCAGAAGGAAAGGGGCGTGTATGCTGGGTTGAGTCATCTGTCGGGGACGGCCCCCGTACAGTCTCGCACCTTCCCCCAGCCTCCACTGCGAATCGCGCTGACTAAATGATGAGAACTTTTTGGAATGTCGCGCGGAAGGTACTTAACCGAGCAGCGGAGATGAGAGATCAGGAGAAGACGGAAGTTAGCGCCAGAGTTTGTAGGGATTCCGCCGTGTAGTCGGCGAAGGTTTTGTCCGTAGAGACAAAGCAGGAGAGGATGATTTCCACCTGAGGGGTGACGACTCGAGCAACAGGCAAGAGTGTGTGTGTTTACCGCTATCGAGCGAAGACGCGTGGCAACAGCTGCGTGTTTGAAGCCGACGTATTTCCGGCGAAGAAGTTTGAAGCTTGGAGAGTGGCCATTTGAAGACGCGAGGTTTCCTGGAACAGAAACTTCGGCGAGGTTTCCTGGAAGAGAAACTTCAGGGGCAGCGGAACGACAACAACGCTGGACTTTGAGTGAGTGATTCTCAGAAGAGTATCACTCAGACTTTTGTTCCAAGGACTTTGGACTGAATAGGTTTTCTATCTCTTTAGTCTTTAATTGTCTTGGTTGTTCAATGCATGCGACTGCATTGTAGTGTGTATTGTTGTCTGTGTCCGTTGTTTCGAGTGTGGCTGATTTTACTGTGTAGTACGTTGTTTGAACGGTGACATATTGTACTCAGCTATTGTGGAGTGAGCATATTGTGTATTGTTTTTCTGATCCGCCATTATTGAGAATATAATTTTGTTGGTTTATCAACTCTCGGCTCTGACTTGTTCTTTGGGTCACAGCCGGCGTCCGCTGGCGCGCCAAAAAGGACCACTTCTAAATTGTCCACGCTTTCGTGCAGCGGTTCGGGGGGCCGATACTTCGGCCCTTGGAATCAGCCCAGCGATCGCCTCCCTAATTAACGGGACATGTGACAATTAATCTGGGGTCCGCGACACAGGACCTTTTGGTGCACAGTGTGTTCAAAGTAGTGAGAAAGAGCCTCGAGTTGTTGATAGTGCTATCGGAACGATTTTGTGTTTTGCTCTGTGTTCTCGTTAACGAGTGCAGGGGAGTGTTCAGATAGACTGATTTAGGCACATACTTTTTGCACGCGGCAAGGTTCATTTGCGAGACACAATGGATCTCGAAAACTTAGTTGCTCTTGGTGAGAAGATGGGTCTTTCTGGCCCCGAACTACGGAAGTGGGTAAGCCAGAAGGAGAAAGAGGCGGTGGAGAAAGAGAGGTTGGCAGCGGAGAGAGCCAAGGAAGAAAAAGCCGCTGAGTTAGGACGAGAGAGGTTAGCAGCTCAGAGGGCCAAGGAAGAAAAAGCAGCTGAGTTGGAACGAGAGAGGTTGGCAGCTGAGAGAGCGAAGGAAGAAAGAGAGCAACAATTGAAGTTGGAGTTGGAGAGAGAAAAGCTGGCAGCCGAAAGGGCGAGAGAAGAAAGAGAGCAGCAATTGAAGTTGGAGCTGGAGAGAGAAAGACTGGCAGCTGAGAGGGCGAAAGAAGAAAGAGAGGAAAGGGAACGGCAGCGACAGCACGAGATAGAACTCAGCGGCTCCGTTTGCAACAGCGAAGTGAAACTCCGATCCAAGCTAGAGTTTAAAGCAGCGAACGGGAGGACCACGGATTCCGCTTGAACGCAAGCAAGCTGCTCGTAGCGTTTGATGTAAGGAAGGACGACCTTGACGCGTACCTTCACAGAGTCGAGACGATTGCAAGGAGCCAGAATTGGCCGGAACATCAATGGGCAACTGCTTTGAGTACTTGCTTGAGTGGTGAAGCACTCAGTGTGTACGGTAGGCTGACGCCGACGGATGCAGCCAACTATGCCAAGGTGAAAGCTGCTTTGCTGAAGCGATTTAGATTTACTGTGGAAGGATTCCGGGACAGATTTCGGACAGAAAAACTAGCTGATGGTGAGACGGCTACGCAGTATGCTGCCCGACTTTGCCATTATTTCGACAGATGGATTGAACTTTCAGGGACAGCGCAGGAGTACGATGAGCTTAGAGAGCTCCTCATTAGAGAACAATTTCTTAGTAGTTGCCACCCAAGCCTGTCGCTGTACTTGAAAGAGAGGAAGGCTGAGTCACTTGAAGGAATGCTTGAATTGGCTGATCAATTCTTGGAAGCGCAAGGTGGAACTAATTTGGCCAAGGTCAAGAAGGAGTGTCCCGAAGACTCGAAAAATCTGGCACCCGAACCAAAGATGCGTGCACCGGAGAGTGTTCCGAGTTGTTTCCTGTGTAACTGAGTGGGTCATCGCGCGAGCCACTGTCCTACTAACTTTACGAGCCCTACGGTATTTAAATGTTTCAAGTGTGGTCAGACTGGGCACAAAGCAGACGCATGCTGAAACGGGGCGAGTCAAACTCACCAGGTATCCTGTGTGCAAGCGGCACCGAAATCCGGTAATAATGCCGTCACAGATGGATTCGTAGAGTTGAAAAATGGGGAGAAAATTCCTATTGTGGGTGAAGTAATGGCAAAACAGCCGACCGGTGTTACGAAGGGAATGCCAACGCTGCCTGGAAAAGTTACGGACAAAAGATTACGGTGTTAAGAGATACCGGCAGCTTCGCTGTGAACGTGCGGAGAAATTTGGTACGGGAAAGTGAGTTAACAGGCAAAACGAAACCGGTTTGCCTAATTGACCGTACGGTTCGGTTGCTTCCCGAAGCAGAAATTGAGGTTGAAACCCCGTACTTCAGCGGGAAGGTTACAGCTTTATGCATGACGACCCCCCTGTACGACCTTGTCATCGGAAACATCGACGGGGCGCGAGGAGCGAATGATCCGGAATGTTTGGGAGAAGACCCTAAGATAGAGTCCTCGCCAACCCAGCGACCGCGAGATACAAGGGAGGAGCCGCCCGTGACGGATCTCACTGGAGCCCAAGGTGAAGCCGCGGTACAAGAGACCGTGAATGAGAAGATGATCGTGTTGAATGAGTTCACGCGCTGGGCAGCTGGACGTACGTCGGCACGACCCCAACCGACCGACAGTGTAATGGTGACGGAGTTGGCCAGTCAAGCCCAATGCCGTGACATGAACGAGCTGGTAAATAAACAGACAGGACCCGTTGAACGTCATGACCCGTTAACGGTGTCGGAAGTGACAACGATGGCTTAGACGTCGCCTCAGATACCGTCGTTGGAAAGGGCTCGCCGAAAAAGAACGAGGAAAAACAAGAAGAGATCGAGCAAGCACCGCAAGAAAGGACGCAAGCGCAGCTCAAAGTACACAGGATAAGTGCTGAGGTCAAAGCAGAATGTGTTTGGCAGTGCTGAGTGCCATATGTTGTGTTAATGTTGTGTTATCCTGTGTCACAAGTGTCGAAGTGTCTGTGCTGTGATGTGATGTATAGTGTTGTATATTTGTTGTAAAGACAGAACTTTGTACGTTTGTATTGTTTGAAATGTGTGATGAAGCGTTGTACTCATGTACCTGTAGTTATATTTCATGTGTGTGAGATTGAATTGTAATGTCCAATTGTATTGAGTGATATATTGTGAATGTGACGTGTCATGAGCGATGGACTATGTTACAGGCTTTGAGAGTGTATGGTGACTGTTCGCGCTCGTTTGTGTGGTTTTGAATATTATAAGATAATATTCCTAAAGTGGGGGGCAGTGTCACAGAACGAGCGCTCAAAATGGGCGCGCCACCAAATTTTTGGGATAACGCGCCGGAGTGACGCCGCGAGGTCAACGAAAAAAAAGAAAGAAAACAAACATCTAAAGGCTCCCCGGGCGTGCGACGCTCTCCCCTCGGAAGCGTGGCTACGCCGACGAACCTCCTCACCCAACATCGGCGGCCGAGCAAGCAATCGAAATTTCCAGAAGGAAAGGGGCGTGTATGCTGGGTTGAGTCATTTGTTGGGGACGGCCCCCGTACAGTCTCGCACCTTCCCCCAGCCTCCACTGCGAATCGCGCTGACTAAATGATGAGAACTTTCTGGAATGTCGCGCGGAAGGTATTTAACCGAGCAGCGGAGATGAGAGATCAGGAGAAGACGGAAGTTAGCGCCAGAGCGCGTAGGGATTCCGCCGTGTAGTCGGCGAAGGTTTTGTTCGCAGAGACAAAGCAGGAGAAGAAGATGATTTCCACCTGAGGGGTGACGACTCGAGCAACAGGCAAGAGTGTGTGTGTGTTTACCGCTATCGAGCGAAGACGCGTGGCAACAGCCGCGTGTTTGAAGCCGACGTATTTCCGGCGAAGAAGTTTGAAGCTTGGAGAGTGGCCATTTGAAGACGCGAGGTTTCCTGGAACAGAAACTTCGGCGAGGTTTCCTGGAAGAGAAACTTCAGGGGCAGCGGAACGACAACAACGCTGGACTTTGAGTGAGTGATTCTCAGAAGAGTATCACTCAGACTTTTGTTCCAAGGACTTTGGACTGAATAGGTTTTCTATCTCTTTAGTCTTTAATTGTCTTGGTTGTTCAATGCATGCGACTGCATTGTAGTGTGTATTGTTGTCTGTGTCCGTTGTTTCGAGTGTGGCTGATTGTACTGTGTAGTACGTTGTTTGATCGGTGACATATTGTACTCAGCTATTGTGGAGTGAGCATACTTGTGTATCGTTTTCCGGATCCGCCATTATTGAGAATATAATTTCGTTGGTTTATCAACTCTCGGCTCTGAATTGTTCTTTGGGCCACAGCCGGCGTCCGCTGGCGCGCCAAAAAGGACCACTTCAAAATTGTCCACGCTTTCGTGGTGCGGTTCGGGTGGCCGATACTTCGGCCCTTGGAATGAGCCCGGCGATCGCCTCCCTAATTAACGGGACCTGTGTGACAGCCTTGTTGACCGCGGATAAGTATGAGGGTTTTTCTGTGTTGCCGAATGAAGTGCTCCGCTCAAATGCCAGCAATGCTATAAGTTCCTTGTTCAAAAGCCGAAGCGACTCAATGCTGACAAAAGTAAATACTGAAGCCAAGAAGTTGTGAAAACACTGATAATAAGTTGGCTTGCAAGATCAATTGACAAAAGCAGGAAGCTTAGCTACAATTTATTCTTCACGGTCAGGACTCATAAAGCATACTGCCCACTTTGAGTCATATTTTCGGAAATTGTAAAGTGGCAGAAGGAAGTGATCTTGTTTTTACTATATAAGCTTAACTTGCTGACCATCGACGACCCTTTTTTTGTAAAAGATTCTAAAGACATTTTCATTTCTTTCACATAACAACAATGGCTTCAGTGCCTGCTCCGTTGACTATAAGAATCTTTACTGCTCTTTACCACATTACACGCTACTACGGTGCGTGGAGGACTGCATTGACAACATTCGTTCTGTTGCGTTCCAGAATGCTGCGGGCATAACAGTCAATGGCTTTATCGGGCTTACTGGCTTTTACTTAAAGGGAACGTTTGTATCATGGAACGAAGGCATTTTTATTCAAAAATGAGGAGTGTGCATCGGTTCATGCATAGCACCCGTTTTAAGTGAAAATTTTCTCGCTCACCATGACCGACTCTTATCTAACCAATTTTAGAGAACGGCTGTCGTAAGGGTGTTTCGGTTTGTTGACGATTTCCTTGTGCTTTTATACTGCGATGACCGGGGCTTCGAAGCTGCCGTTTCAAACGTATTACGTCTTTTCGATGATTGCATGGCACATCTTATTCCGACACATGAGCTTCCGCAGGATTCTTCCTTAATCTTTGTAGATTTGAGATTAAACATCTCAAGTGATCACCTTTGCTGGAAATATGAGCCCAGAGAAAGCAAACCTCTTCTATCGTAGTTGTCTGCTCATTCAAAGCTCGTAAAGAGAGGAAATGCTAATCATTGTTTCAGAAATATTGTCCGAAAGTCTTGCGGCCACTCGTTAATTAGCAGCTTCGTTGAGCAGGCTTTCCGTCTGGTCAGCGCTGGTTACTCCGATCATGTGCAAGCCTCAGTGGAGGAAAAGTTGCTTAAGACAATTAAAGAGGGACGAGAAGCACCAGCGAACTGCGTGGCAGGTAGCTCAAAGTGCATAGCGGTGATTTTTTATCTACCTAGGATTTCTCACAATTTGAAAAAGATAGGTGATAAGGTAGATGTGAAGGTGGTTTTTTCTGCCCCAGGAAAGCTTTCAGCGCTTTGCGAACGGGTGAATGCGCAGTCCGCACGAAAAAGGCGCTGCACAATCAAACATAGAAGGCTATTCGTAGCATGTGTGATCATCATCATCAGCATCATCAGCATCAGCATCATCAGCCTGACTACGTTCACTGCAGGACAAAGGCCTCTCTCATGTTCCGCCAGTTAACGCGGTCCTGTGCTTGCTGCTGCCAATTTACACCCGCAAACTTCTTAATCTCATCTGCCCACCTAACCTTCTGTCTCCCCCAAACCCGCTTGCCTTCTCTGGGAATCCAGTCAGTTCCCCTAATGACCAGTGGTTATCCTGTCTACGCGCTACATGCCCAGCCCATGTCCTTTTCCTCTTCTTGAATTCAGCTATAATGTCCTTAATACCCGTTTGTTCTTTAATCCACTCTGCTCTCTTCTTGTCTCTTATAGGTACACCTACCATTTTTCTTTCCATTGCTCGCTGCGTCGTTCTCAACTTAAGCTGAACCCTCTTCGTAACTCTCCAGGTTTCTGCTCCGTAGCTAAGTACCGGCAAGATACAGCTGTTGTATACCTTGCTCTTGAGGGATAGTGGCAATCTACATGTCATAATTTGAGAGTGCTTGCGAAATGTGCTCCACCCCATTCTTAAACTTCTAGTTACTTCAATCTCGTGGTTTCGCTCCGCGGTTATTACCTGCCCTAAGTAGACATAGTCTTTTACAACTTGAAGTGCACTATTACCTATCTCGAAGCGCTGCTCTTTTCCAAGGTTGTTGCACATTACTTTCATTTTCAGCAGATTAAATTTAAGACCCACCTTTCTGCTCTTCTTGTCTAACTCCGTAATCATGAGTTGCAATTCGTCCCCTGAGTTACTCAGCAATGCAATGTCATCGGCAAAGCGAAGGTTACTAAGGTACTCTCCATTAACTCTTATCCCTAACCGTTCCCATTCTAGGCTTCTGAAAACCTCCTGTAAGCACACGGTAAATAGCATCGGGGAGATTGTGTCCCCCTGCCTTACACCCTTGATTGGTAATCTGTTGCTTTCTCTATGAAGCACTATGGTCACAGTTGATCCCCTGTAGATTTCTTCCAGGATGTTTATATATGCTTCATCGACGCGCTGATTCCGCAGTGCCTGCATGACGGCTGATAGTTCTACTGAATCAAACGCCTTCTCGTAATCTATGAAGGCTATGTATAGTGGTTGGTTATATTGTGAGCATTTCTCTATTACTTTATTGATAGTATGATTGTTGAGTAGCCTGTTCTAAACCCTGCTTGTTCCTTTTGTTGATTGAATTCTAATGTTTGCTTTACTTTGTTAGCAATTACCTTTGCAAATAGCTTGTATACTACTCAGAGCATGTGTGATAGTCGTGGTTTATTTGCTCCCATTGTCAAGCGGCAAGATGCATGTTGAGAAAACGGGCCGATGCCCGAATGAACGTTCAAAGGAGCATCAATACAATGTATACTCAGCTGTGCAAGGTCATTTGGGCATCCATTGTAGGGATTGTGGTTGCAGACCAGAATTTGAAAAGTGCACTGTCGTAGCCAAACGCCGTCCCCAGCTACCACCAAAGATTATGGAGGCCAATGAAATGCAAAAGCCTGGTGATCAATGTATCAGAATGCCTTCGCTTGCTCTGACTAAAAATGCAATCGTGTTTCTGGCTTTGACACAATAGGTTGTGAACTTGTGCTTAGCTGTGGCATTGTAATCATATAATGACATGATGATTGCAATAGGTTGCGCTATTGCGCGGTGATGTTCTGTCACGAGTATATATTTCCAGCATTTTCGCTGATAAAATTTCAATGGAAGTCAGCGCTGTTTCTGTCCTTGTCTCTTCTCTAGGTATGCCGTAACTACTCTAGCCTTGCGCTGTGCAAATATCTTGATTCATAACATTAGACTGCGAACCGTCCAGTTATTGCTGTTGAATGGCGAAAGCATCCTGTTCAGAACTTCGGCGCAATTACGCGTGCCTGTTCATGGTGATAAGTGGATGGCACGCACTACACAATCGGGAAGGCTTTCCGCAGTTGAGGTAAAGTATATGTAAACTAGTAGCGTAACTTCCTTATGGCACAGTATTGAGCTTCACCTGCCTGCCATGTTAGTGAGCAAAGCAGTTGTATACCGAAGCCCAGGCATCATAGTGACCTAACAAAGGCGCAAATATTTTCAGTCCACCGGTTTTGAAGTAAACATTTTAATCGCTCACTAATGTGCCACAAGCTCACTGCCTCACTCACTCACTTGGAAAACCAAAAACAACATCACCCGTACATGGACTAGTTTTCAAGTCAACATTTTATTCATTCACTTGTTCACTCACTCACGAACTCGTTCATCTGTCTTTCTAAAGGAGCAATAACAACATCCTGAGAGCTACGATACGTCTCAAACGATTTGACCAAATAACGCAAAAACAGTGAAGTTATTCATAAATACTTTATACTTACCCTGCGGCGTGCTTGAACAGGAAAAGACGTACGGTTAAACCAATAAAGCCTCTCTTTTTCGTATAAAATGACGGAAAACGTGCAGTTTGGCCAGGCTGCAATAACGAATAAAACAGTCTCAATGCATTTGGACAACATACTTCGTCACACAAAAAAATTGGCGCAGCTCGCACAAATGACAGGAGGCTGGAATTTCCTATAAATTCACTAGAGCGAACTCTGGCGAAAATTTCTGTGGGAGCTGCAACGCGCGGCACTTTGGCCCGCATAGGAATGACTGGCGGTTCGCAAATATAACTAATTTTGTACTCTCGGCTTCGCTTGACTTCGGGTGGCTTAGAGCTGATTTGTCGCAATACGACAATCAACAAATGTTCAGCAGTTGCACTTCACTATCTTTTAGTCTCACCTACTAAAATAGGGTGACGATGTTCGCAACGGTCCATTATTTTACTCGGAATACAGTCGAAACAAAAAAAACCAAAAGTGCCTCTGTAGCCCACAAATACGAAGATGTGGCAAAGTTGTGTACAACATAACAATTCCATGGTGGTGCACCTTCGCTGCGCCAGAGTCCGCTCTAGTTAATTTTAGGAAATTCTATGACGGGTGCCAGCAACACAGTTGGGCACTCTTTCTCATTTACCTTTATTTTCATCTTTGCTCACCGAACTCAATAGTTACCACAAAAATTACGACTTAACAAATGCACGAAAGAACACAAGCAGGATGGGGGCTTGTTTCTAGGTCGGGGTAGAAAAGCTCTATTGGTTGTTCCGGCTGCTGTTCCGGCTAGTGCTGAGGCCATGATAACACATGTATTGAACTGTGTGTTGCGAACGGCTGCAGTGATGTGTCCTCAACATTCCGAGAAGCGTCCTAGTAGTGCACCTGAGAAGTTGCTTGGGCCGCGCTTTGGTTCTACTTTTGTTGTATTTTGCATTCATTTACTTTGGTATCAGTGTCACTTGATTTTTTGTCCTATAGTGGCTTGGGTTTTGCGGACGACCGGGTATGTTCGTTCAAATACTAGTAGTTGGCCGACATACCTCAGACACAGTCATTTAATTTGAGTATCAGAACCATGACACTCCTCTTTTGAAATGTGTTTTGAACGCCTGTGTCGTAGAGTGTTTCATTGATCATGTTTACCAGCAATCTACGTGCCAATTTGTAGGTTCCCAGTATGACTTAGACCACCGCCTTAGTTTCTGAACAACTTGAATTGTAATGCGACAAAGCATATGTTAGCCATGCCCAAGATAGAAGCTTGATCCCGTCTTATTGTTTTGCTTTTGCGCAGACCTCCTTTTTAGCGATCCTCCAAATGAGCCAACCTATTTGCTTCATTGTTATTTAAGGGTTGCACTAGTGCAATCCGCTTGCCGATTACTTTAGATTCAGAGTTTCAATAGAGTTATCTTGATTGATAAGTGGGGTTTAATGTCCCACAACCACCATATTGATACACAACAGCCGGCACAGCCTTCCTGCAAGAAAAAGAAAGACGACGTTGGTGGCTGGTTGTTGATGAACTGTCGCCATCTTGTTCGCCGAGCACGGTGCATCCTATTTAATTTATTAAAAAAGTTTCCCGTAACATTATTGGTGGAGGTGGACGACACCCGTACCTTGATGGAGACGCGCAGCGGTCGCAACACTGGGGACTCTTCGGCTACTTCAACTGCCAGTGCCTCATCACCACCTGTCTCTTGACCCGAGTCGACAAGCTAAGTCACCCTGCCACCCCTGCGGGATCCTGGAACTTTCTCCGCTAACAGTACCATCGACGTTGACTACTGGCTGCATTGGTACGAGCGGGTCAGTGCTACCCACCGCTGGGATCCCACGCTCATGCTCGACAATGTTGTGTTCTACCTCGACGGCACGCCGGCGACATGGTTCAAAACCAACGAAGCCGAAATAACAAGCCGGGATCTTTTCAAATCGAAGATCCGTGATCTTTTCGGTGATTCAACTGGTCCTCAGCTTGCTGCGAAGAAGACTCTCGCCACTCGCGCCCAGACGTGTACTGAATCGTACGTCTCATACATTCTTGACATCTTGGCGCTTGGTAGCAAGGTAGACCAGCGCATGTCAGAAGAAGAAAAAGTTAATCATGACCTCAAACGGATTGCTGACGATGCCTTCAACCTGCTGGCTTTGAATGATGTCACGAGAATCGACACGATCCTGACAGAATGCCGCCGTCTAAAACAGGCTAAAGCCCGCCGCTTCACCCACGGCATCACGTGCCTGCCGAACACAGCTGCTACTTACTCTTGTGATGACGCCGTCCGCCCAGTTCCCCGATGTGACAACCTCCCCCGCATCATTCGTCGCGAGATTGAGGCAGCCCAACCAGTAGCTACGCCATTTCTAACGCCTGATTCTTCACCGACCACTATTTCACTGATACAAGCCGTTGTTCGTCAAGAATTATCGAACGTAGGCCTACACCCCATTCAACCAGCCTACTCTGCCGAGCCTTTTTATCGTCGTCACTCCGCTCCTCGCTTTGGTTGTGACTACTTTTGACAGCGCAATTTGTCCGAATGGCGTACACTGGACGACAAGCTTATATGCTTCAACTGCCGACATGTCGGTCATATTGCTCGGCACTGGCGCAATCACTGGGCCCCGCCGGCACACTAAGGGCCTTCTACCCAGGCAACCTCTGCCCACCAGTCGTCCTCAACTTTTCATTTTAATTTCCCTATGCCGACCACATCCTCTGATTCTGGCGTATCTCTGACGAGACATCGTTACGCCCGCTCACCATCCCCTGCTCGCCGTCAATCTCGTTCGCCCCCACAACGCCGTCCTGCCTCTCCGACCCATTCGCAGCGCCCCCCACCGGAAAACTAGGCTGTGCAGCTTCTGGAAATGAAGCTGCATTAACGACGACCTCTGCAAGAAATCCTTGGGTAACATTACCGACCACCCGGAATCTGTTGAGCGTTACTTTAGACAATGTACCTGTGCACGCGTTGGTCGATACCAGCACGCATGTGTCCATAATGTGTGCTGCTCTCCATCGCCGCCTAAAGAAAGTTAGCACACCCGCCTTGAACCGAGCCGTTTGAGTCGCTGACTGGAGAACTGCCGCCATTATTGGGATGTGCTCTGCCTGTGTGACTATCGCTGAAAGAAGCACTGCTGTTCTTTTCACCGTTATAGAAAATTGCCCTCATGAAGTAATTCTAGGCATGGATTTTCTAACCACTCACACGGCCCTTAAGTATAGATTTTTCAGCCGGCTGTCTTGACCTTGAAATGCCTCTACTTTCTGATCTCACCAACCTACCGCAAAGTCGCCTTTGCTGCGTTGATTTCGCACGCCTTCCGCCTAACTATGTCACACCTATCGACCTCTTCTCTACACCACCTGCACCTGATGGCGATTACATGGTGGCGCCAATTCATGCCGTGATGCTTACGCATGGCGTCTCTGTTCCGCACACCATTTTGACAACCGTTGAAAGCCGCGCATGCCTTCCTAATGTCAATTTCGCCCTCACTGCCCAAATTCTCCCACAAGGTATCTCCATAGCCGAAATTACTGCTCTTGTACAAGACCATACGGTTGAACCCTTCAAAGTAGATGAGTCCTGCACCTCAGACCATCAATAAACTATATCGCGTTCATTTGGCGTCGACGTCACCACGTGGTACTATCAGACCTCGCTCCTGATCAAGGAGAAGCCCTTCGTCACGTCCTGGAGTCCTATAGTGACATTTTCTACTTCAACAGCACGGCTTTAAGCCGAATGAGTGTTGTTACTCATCCCATCAATACTGGTGACATGAGTGCCATTCACCGACGTCCATACCGCGTTTCCGCGTCCGAGCGTACAGTTATACGACAGGAAGTCGAAAAGATGCTTGCTTAAGACATAAGTGAGCCCTTTTGTAGCCTCTGGGCTTCTCCTGTCGTCCTGATCAGAAATAAGGATGGAACATGGCGCTTTTGGGTAGATTATCTTCATCTCAACAAAATTACGTCGAAAGATGTTTACCCGTTGCCTACAATCGATGATGCCTTAGACTGCCTTTACGGTGCTACATATTTTTAGGGGCGAAGCTCCTTATGGCGTGGCTTGCGCGTCCCTCGTACTACGTAACCACCAGTGGCACATACCCGAAATAGCGGTCCTTACGATTTTGACCTCCAAGGTGGTTCCGGTGAGAGATTTCTTCTGTGTGCTGTGTAACAATAAAGATAGTGCTCAATGCACATGTTAATGGCTGCTAAGGGGGAATGAGAGACAGGAGCATTCGGCCTTTAGGTAACGCGCACGCGGCGATCCCCATTAGCAGCTATGGGCATGTACATTGAGCACGATCTGACAAGAAAGGGTTGCTACGTTATACTCGCTGGGTGTAACCTCCTTTGTTTTAGAATGGTTTAGCGAGCGTTCGGCCACATAGCCATGAATACAGTGAACTAGTATATACCAAGAACTCGAGGTGGTTAAAGGTGGGAAGTAAACCCGAAGCGCAAGCCTTAAGAAAGTGTGCATGTGCCACCTCCGGTTTAGTCCTTGAAATGTCCGCTGGATGGCGGTGCTTCTATAGGGAGAATAATGATGCAAAGATGTGAGATGGTGGTACTTGGAGTGCTTAATAGATGGACGAACGGGCACACAGACAGATGCATGGATGGACGCATGAACTGACGCAGGCGCGGATGCATGGACGAACGCAGGGACGGACGCACGAACAGACACACGCACGGACGGGTGGATGGACGCATGGACCGTTACACAGACATACGCAGAAACGGACGGAAGCAAGAACGAATGGATGGACGAATGCTTCGCCCAACTCCCCATCATTCACTCCGTGGATATGCTGCCATTTTTTTATCTATCGACCTTCGATCTGGCTATTGACAAATCGCTGATGACGAGATGGACCGTGAGAAGACCGCATTCTTCACTCCTGACGGTCTTTATTACTTTAAAGTTATGCCCTTCGGTCTCTGTAATGCGCCGGCCACATTCGAAAGAATGATGGACTCATTGCCCCAAGGGTTTAAATGGTCACCCTGCTTATGTTATTTAGACGACGTTATCGTTTTCTCGCCCACATTCGACTCCCATCTCAAGCGTTTATCAGCGATGCTTGAAGTTTTTTGTCGAGCCGGACTTCAACTGAACTCGTCGAAATGCCACTTTGCTCGTCGTCAAATAACCGTACTTGGCCACATCGTCAATCTTGCAGGAGTCCAAGCGGATCCCGAGAAAATTCGCACCGTCAAGGACTTTCCTGTTCCGAAGTCAACAAAGGACGTTTGCGGTTTCGTGGGCTTGTGCTCATACTTTTGACGGTTTGTTAAAGACTTCGGCATCATTGCACGCCCACTCACAAACCTCCTGAAGAAGGACACCCCGTTTTTCTGGGGTTTCTGCGGCGCTGATCAAGCCTCATCTTTTTCCCAGCTCACGACGCTCCTTACAACACCGCCGATTTTAGCTGATTTCAATCCATCAGCTCCAACCGGGTTTCGCACTGACGCTAGTTGGCACGGCGTCGGGGCAATGCTATTGCAACACCAACGCGGACATGACCGTGTTATAGCATATGCAAGCCGACTGCTATCTACCGCCGAACGCAACTATTCAATCACGGAGCGTGAGTGTTTTGCACTTGTGTGGGCAGTCGCCAAGATTAGCCCATACTTATACGGGCGTCAAATCCGTGTAGTCACCGACCACCACGCGCTCTGCTGGCTGGCCTCACTCAAGGATCCCACAGGACGCCTCGCTCGTTGGTCCCTACGATTAAAAGAATACACGTTCACCGTATCGTACAAAACAGGGCGGTCACATCAAGATGTCGATTGTTTATCACGCTACCCTGTGGAAGAGGCTGCCCATACTGACACCTTTCCAGACCTTCTGTCTGTGACGCAGCTACTCAACCTTGGCCACGAACAACGCCGGGATACTTCCCTTCGAACCATCATTGACAACCTTGAGTCAGTGCCTCGCGACGCATCTCTACAAATGTTCCTGGTGAAAGACGGGATCCTGTATCGCCGTAACGTCGATGCATATTGCCATGACTTGATCCCCGTCATACCAGCACACCTTCGTGCGACTGTTCTCAACCAACTTCATGACGCTCCTTAGGCGGGCCACTCGGCCGTCTCTAGCACATACGACCGTGTACGTCATCGTTTCTTTTGTCCTGGTCTTGCCCGCTCTGTTCGACGCTACGTCACCGCTTGTGAGCACTGCCAGCGCCGCAAAAAGCCATCTTCCCTACCAGCTGGATTCCTTCAGCCAATTGACATTCCCATCGAACCTTTTTTTCTCGAGTTGGCCTCGACCTGCTTGGCCCATTCCCAATCTCCAGCTCAGGCAACAAATGGATCACTGTCGCCACTGAATATGCGACACGGTATGCTATCACACGAGAATTTCCGACGAGTGTCGCAACCGATGTGGCGGACTTTCTGGTATATGATATTATTTTAGTACACGGAGCTCCACGCCAACTTCTCACTGACCGGGGCCGGACCATCCTATCAGCTGTCGTTGATGAAATCCTGCACTCTTGCTCTGCCAAGCACAAGTTTGCCACTTCGTACCATCCAGAAACGAACGGTCTTACGGAGCACCTCAACCTCATCATAACCGACATGCTTTCTAAATACGTAACGGCTGAACACCAGGACTGGGACGTTCATTTGCCATTTGTGACGTTCGCATATAATTCGTTACGTCACGACACTGCCGGCTATTCACCATTCTATCTTCTATACGGCCGAGAACCCGCCCTACCGTTTGACACCTTGCTGCCCTCGGTCACGGAGTATGCCGGCGAAGCCATTGCGCGGGCCAACCACGCACGCCAACTCTCCCGCAGCCGCCTGCAGGCCTCACAGGAGCACTAAAGACAGCTCTACGATTCCCATCATCGAAACATGCACTTTTCACCGGGTTCCCTTCTCCTCCTCTGGTCCCCCACTCGGCGTGTAGGGCTTTTTGAAAAACTGCTGTCACGCTACACTGCACCATACCGCGTCGTTCGCCAGGTGACTGACGTTACATACGAGATCGTTCCAGCCGATTCAACGTCATCATCGTCACCTTCGAGTGACATCGTGCACATAGCTCGACTCAAGCCTTATCACCCTCCTTTTACTGCATCCGAGTTACTCAAGCACCGAGACGGTGCTTCTACCGCCGGCCAGTTATGATACACAACAGCCGGCACAGCCTTGCTGCAAGGAAGAAAAAGACGACGTTGGTGGTTGGTTGTTGATGAACTGTCGCCGTTTTGTTCGCCGAGCACGGTGCATCGTATTTAATTTATTAAATATGTTACCCGTAACAATAGGAATATGACAGACGCCGTAGTGAAGGGCTCCGGAAATTTCGATCTCCTGGGGTTCTTTAACGTGCACTGATATCTGAGCACACGGGCCAACGAAATTCCCGCCTCAATTGAAAATGCAGCCGCCACCGCTACGATTCGATCCCGCAACCTCCGGGTCAGCAGCCGAGTACCTTAGCCACTAGACCACCACGGCGTGTCCGTTCTTTTTCTAAGTATGGTGTTTTCCAACCGAAAAAGCACATTTGGCCTGCTGCGGTAATTTTGTCCGCAAACTCTGATCTATTCGGCCTTCTCGGCTGCATGTGCTAAGCTATATTCTGCCCGATATCGTACGAAAGGGCGGATAGCCTCTTGCGTTATGGCCTCATGAGCTTGTGTGCATGGATAAGGTGATAAATTTATATATTTGCATAACTTGCAAACATGAGGTATAAATTTGATCTATCTTTTTGGCTAAATTTTCTATGCCAGTGTGGAAGAATAAAGGGAAAATTACTGCTTATTTTGAAGTTGTTTTGTTTGCGAGGTTTTTTTATAGGTGATCATGTGTTATGTAGTATTAATGCTGAAATTCTTTTTTAAGTATTGTTATCGCCCTGTTACACTATTCTTAATTCTCAGTTTAAACCAAGCCTGCAGTGTTTCAAACTCTTCATTAGTGCAATAGATCGTTTTGTTAAGAATACGCCTACTTCGTGAACATTACAGATTATTCTGGAATCTACCTGACTGCTAGCAATAACGCTAGAATATTTAACGGCACGTGTATCAATGTGGACGCACTTCGCCAATTGTCAGTTGATCGACGGCCAACGCTCTGTGCGCCGCTATCAGTACCAGTGTGTTTCGTTATCCAGTGTACCAGTTTCGTTATCCTACAATAGTGCGACAAGGACATGATACTTAGGGTGGTCTTCCTAAGTTGCCATGGCGCCATCATTGATTTGAGGTCAGAGTCAACAACACTAATCTAAGATAAACAGTTGCCATCCTACACGAAGCGGGAGAATCAGGCATTGAATGTAATAAAAGGGCTGGCCAACGTGCCGCATTTCTGCAGCGTCAACACTTCCGTCGGCTCCGAAAAAGCCAAAAACCTTGAAGGCGTCATCGAGAGTCATCAGCACCTGTTCTTAAGCCATCAGATTTGCGCTGCGAGAGACGTAGCCGAGCTGCGTGAAGTCAATACAAAGGTAGTGCTTATAAACTTCAGCAACGAATATGCGCACTTATACGTTTGTATGACGGTCGCCTACATCAACGATTTTGGAGACGCCAGTAATGATTTTGCCCTCTCCTATGCAACCGAAGCTGCTTCAACGGGACGAGGTTCCTAACCTAATTTTGAAGTCAACTCGAACGTTCTGAAGTGGGAGAAGACCCTGCTCTTGCGAATCAAGGACTGCTTTGTGTAATCACTGAGAATTCGACAGACCCCAGTTGCAAAACATAGCACCATAGCAGAAGAAAGTGCCCGACTTCTTCGACAGAGCCCGTGCCGAGTTACGACGCGCCAACGTGAGGCCGTGAAGAAACAATTCAGCGAAATGCTACGCGACATCAATCAGCTGTTCAAGAGTCTGCGTTCGTCACCCATGGTATTAGTGAAGAAGACCGAATAACATTGTGTTTTCGCATGAATTACCACCGGCTGAACAAAATAACTAAGAATAATGTCTACCCTCTCAAATGTATACACAATGCCCTAAATCGACTGTACAGCGCGATGTACGTTTTGTCGATGGGCATCAAGACCGCCTAATGGCAAGCTGAAATCGACGAGAGAGATCGAGAGGAGATTACCTTTGTCACACTAGACAGCCTATTCAAGTTCATGGTCATGCCATTTGGTCTTTTCTCGGTGCCTGCGACATTCCGCCTGTAAAGATCACTGTGCTGGCTGAATTGAAATTATAGACATGCTTTGTTTACTAGGACGACGTTTTCATGTTTTGCTCGAGCTTTCACAAGCATCAGCGGTGCCATAAAGCAGTACTTTAAATTATCGTTGCCTCAAGGTTCACCCTGAAACCAAAAAAGTGCTGCTTCACCTACGAGCAGCTCTTGCTGCTGGGACACGTTTTTATTAGGTCTGGAGTCAATCTCGACTTGCGCAAAACAGCCGCCATTGCGTATTTCCCACCGCCCACCGACAAAAAGGCATTGCGCTGATTCCTCGGACTGAGTGCCTATACAGGCGTTTCGTCAAGAGATATTTACTGATTGCAGAGCCGCTTACTCATCTTACAAAAACTGACGTCGAAATGAAGTGGGAAACAGCACACGATAAAGCGTTTCAGAAAGGACACCTACAAATACCACCAATGCTGGCGCATTTCGACGAATACGTGGAAGCAGATGTACACACAGACGCAAGCGACGTAGGACTTCGTGCCCGCCTTTGGCTAAGGACCAAATGCCTGGAAACCTTTATCAGTTACTATAGCCGATTGGTATCCAGGGCTAAGGCCGTTTAATCCACAATACAATAGGAGTGCCTTGCCAACATCAGGGCTGCATCAAAGTTTCGCGCTTACATCTACGACAGGCCTTTCAAAGTTGTTAGCGACCATCAAGCCCTGTGTTGGCTAGCTAACTTTAAAAGCCTTCCTGGTCGTCTCACATGGCGGAGTCTGAAACTACCGAAAGTCGACGTTGCTTTCGTGTACAAGTCCGAAAGGAAACACTTCGATGGCGACTGCCTGTTTTGCGACCCAGGCGATCGACCACCGCACGACGACCAGAATGAGTGCTTCTTAACAATCGTAAGCGCTGACGACTACACCGAGGGACAGCGAGCCGACCCGGAACGAAGGGGCCTAGTGAAATATCGCGAGGGCAGGACCACCGTCACCCCACAAGTATTCAGGCAAGGACTACTGTCATTTTTTCGAAGAAGAACACTCTTGTAAAGAAGAACATCTGCCGGACTGAGCCAGCTATCTCATCATTGTACCTTATGCAATGCGGCCAGAAATTCTTCAAGCTCTATACGACGACCCGACGGCTGCACACCTCAGACTCTACCATACGCTCGCAAGAGTACAAGGAAACCACTACTGACCGCGCCTTGCCGTCGACGTGTCTCGCGACTAAAGTGACGAAAAGCACCATTCACAAGACCAGTATACTTTTTCAAGCCAATAGAGCTTCCTAGGTAACCATTTCAGAAGATTGCAATGAACCTCCTAGCGCCATTTCAAACTTTGACTTGAGGAAATAAATAGATCTTCGTAGCTATTGACGACCTCACCCGCTACGCCGAAAGAAGAGCCTTTCCCAAAGGCAATGCCATTCAGGGAGTGAAGTTCTTCCTTGAAAAAATTTTCCTTTGACATGGCAGCCCGAGGTTCTCCTCACCGACACCAGTGCGACATTTACTGAAGAGGTGACTCAGGCAGTCCTGAGATAAGGCCAGACAAGCTACCACCGGACAACGGCGTACCACCCATAAACAAATAGCATGATCGAGAGTCTAATTACGAACGTTGCCGATATACTGGCCATGTACGTGAAAGTTAAATACAAGACGTGGGATGCCATCTTTTCGCACGTGACCTGCGTATACAACCCGGCCGTGCAGGAGACGGCACGAATGACACATACAAGTCGGTGTACGGAAGAAAGCCGGTCGCGACGCTCAATGTCTTGCTGGCCAACTTTGCTGACTAAAAACTTCGATGTCACTGTCTACCTGCAGCACGCCGAGGCAGCCCGATAGCTGGCCCGCCACCACATCAAGAACTAACAGATTAAAGACAGCCGTGGTTACAATCTTAGACGAAGCTTTGTGGAGTACCAGCTCGTTGACCGCGTTTGGTTGTGGACGCCGATACACCGACGTGGCCTCAGCAAAAAACTTCTGCAGAAAATTTCTGCGGCTCACTTGATTACGATGTTCTGTCCAAAGGCATTTCGAAACTTCGCAACGGCACCATGCATGACCTGAATTTGTCCATCTCGTCCGCCGTCCGCCTCAAGCCAATTTATGGGCGTCAATGAACCTGAGGACGGTAATGTTGTTGTTGCTGTCGTTGCCGTGTTAAAGCACCGGTATGATGCTTTTTTCAGGGCGGAGGGGGGGGGGGCAATGCCACATTTCTTCCTTATGTTTTGTTATCGTCCTGTTATTCTGTTAGTAATTTTCAGCACAAACCACGCCCGCAGTTTTGAGGAGCTTCAGGACTGTGCTAGATTGTCGTTTAAGCTCACGCTTGCCAAACATACATAGTATTCTAGAACCTACGTGACCGCTAGTGATAGTGCTAGAATATTCTATGGCACATGTGTAAATACCAATGCGCTTCATCTATTGTCAGTTGATCGACGGCCGATGCTCTGTTGGCCACTGTCAGTGCCAGTGTGTTGCTGCAATTTAACTTTCCGTTCACAGGCGTCAAGTTCGGCCAAAAGTAACAGTTTCTCCGAAACATCCAGCCCGTTCTATTGGACACATCACAGCCCCGTTACAATATTGTTGAGCTCGTGGTAGCGAAAAATTTTCTTTCCGCAGCCCATTCACTGTAGCTCGCTCATGCTAAGCTTCTGAGACATAGCGTCGAATGAGCTAGGACGAAGCACGCCACCACATATCCTACTCTCCACTTGGCCCATCATTGTTACTTCTTCTGGGTGTCTGAAGAAAACAATCCTGCGTCGTCAGATGTTTCCGGAAGCCATACATGAAAACGAATAGGACGTTACGCTGTTAACCTGACAACCACTGCGTTTTAAATGGCTTCCCAAAGTGAAGTGATATCGACTTCCAGAATAGTAATGTTTTTTGTTGTCAGGCTTTTAGAACAAGCGTCATGACTGCTGTTATTCATTTTCTTGAATTTTACGAGCTTTTCATATCACCTTATTCAAGTTGTCAACTACGCGACCAATCTGTTCGTTGCTGAGGATGCATAGCATCACGTTGGTGATGCCATGCTCTGACGGCGCTGTGTTTCGTCTCAAGTCATGTGCCACTGCGTATGATTCCGCTACTGCTTAGGACTCAACTAAAGTGTCCTTTGTTAGTCCTTTTTAGTATAGTGCTTAAGCGCTATCCCTCCTGTTTGTGTACATCTCTCTCTGAGGGCTTCGATCAGTTTTCAGCTATCCCCTTTGTATTCACGCACTAGGTTACGTATTGTTCTCGCTGTTGACGTCTCTTCATAGTCCTGGTCTAGCTTGCTTCATGAATTCGTGATTGATTTAGTGGTAGACAGCGTACCTCTAACTGAATCGCAAAAAAGGAGCCAGTTCTCTGCTTGCAGCTGCCTGTAATACTCATTAGCTTGTTCCATTAGACCTGGTACTTTTGCCTTAGTTTACTGTCCAGTCTCTAAGACTTCAACGGTTCCTTAAGCTTTGCTGGCCCTCCCATATGTTCAATAAGTGTGGTTCAAGTGCCGGGGTGTCAGTGGTGATAGCTATACTTTTTTGTTTTCGCTGCATGAGCACCGTTGATTTCCTTGGGCTGTGTTGGGAAGTATTACGGACAAAGAATATTTTCGTCCCACGCCCAGTTTCGGATTTTCGCCTGTTTAAAAAGCGTTAGAGCGGCGTGTTGCTCATTGTAAAACTCGAATATGCTTGCATCGTACGGAACCCCTATTAAAAAAACTAACATTAATATATTAGAGATGATACAAAGCCGAGCAGTTAGGCTTAATTTTTCTAAGTATAGAATACATTACTCTCCCACATCCCTAATGATGCATCATAATATTCAGACTCTACAACTTCGAAAGAAAGTACACTGGTGAAAACTTCCATTCCAACTCAAAAACAATTGTTCTCTCTTAACCTACAGACTTATCTGTCGCTACTTACAGCACATTTCTCCAACACCATACAGCACCAGAACTAAGCAATTTAGTTTTACTTCTTCCCACAAATGGTAAACAATTAGAATAACCTGGAGGCATCGCAAATAATGAACGCAGATCTTTGAACGTATATCTATTTACTGTTATCACCAATGTCACATTGATTAACCCTTCGTTCCTTAGATTTACTGTTACTGTTCTTGAGTATTTAAAAAAGTGTTATTGCTGTCTTCGATTTTGTATTAGTATTATCTATTGTTCATGCGTGCGCATTATGTTCTCTGTTATTACTTGTGTATTGTTCTCATAATATTCTTACTCTTTTTTCTTTGGTCTGTTAAACTTGTCCTATCTCGTTGTGGTTTCTGTGAATGTATGTATTCATGTGCTGCCCTACTGCATGGACCCAATTAAAGTCTGCAGTATTGTGTAAGTAGATAAAAGAAAACAAAAAAACTAACTTTCTGATGGCTATCTGGATGTTCATGTAGATTCCTCTATTGTCCTTCCGATATTTTAGCATGAAGATAGGGTCCGGGAGGTGTAACAGCAGGCACTATTCTCATGTCTGGTTGATGAGTGTTACTGGTGGCGTTGCCAGTTCCTTATCATATAGTTCTGTTATTTCTATAAACAGCAGATACGCCTACGGTTGTATCGCGTCTGTAACATCAATTTGTGTGTTGAGCGCCCATGTAGCCTAGGCGTATTCTTGCAAAGTAGGTTGCACTATGCGTGTGCACGCATGACTACTTTCTGTAAAAGACAGCGTTAGTTTATAGCCACTATGAGATCTTATCCCATACAATAAGGTACACTGAGTTGCACCCGATTGTATGTGATATGATTTCATGGTGGCTATAGGTCAGACAGCACCTCAAGTAAAACATTCTCTCGTGTTTCTTGGATGCTATGTGCTCCACCCTCCACTTTTATGTAGCATTGGTGATGGGGATGCAACAATGTCAAAGAATACGTCACCAACGTGATCAAGAATTTTGAAGTGTCGGCAATGACGTACGAAGCATCACAGTTTGACGACGGCAAATACAAATAGACGTCTTACGTTATTCGATCGAGTCTTACTTCGAGTGAAACAACAATTCGGAAAGCGCACAGAAGAGCGCACCTTGTTTGGGCTCACAGATCAAGATTAATCGACGTCGTAAGTCAGTGGGGTGCTCCTTGCAACTGGAGGCAGCTCACAAACAAAGAAGCTATTAAAAGTTTTTCAGGCTTTTATTATCCCCAGCCAAACGAGATTCCAAAGAGCTTAAGGTTTTTTACTCATGTTCAAAATCAATACAAAGTTGCGCAGCAGCTTATTGTCGAGCTCTGTTGACTTGCCGACAAGAACAACTTCAGTGTTATGTTGGGCCAAGTACTGCGGGACAAGATAGTATGCGGATCCCGAAGCACAGACCTACAGAAAGCCGCACTTTGTCGCTCACGTTAGACCTTGAAGGAAGCTGACAGCTTGGTTCTCGCATCAGAGGTGACGGGTCAAGCCATCTAGCTTACGATGAAAATCGGCGTGAAGACTCAGCTAGAAGTTCATAGGTCGGCTGACAGAAGGCCAGTACCACTCACAAGCAAGCAAGAAAAAACGGTGGAAGGTGCGAAAAGAAAATCCACTCGGGTTAAACTTGCCACCCTGAAAATTACACGTTGTTCAAGTGCGAAAAAACAATTCGTATGAGATTGTCGCAATCTATCCATAGCGTGCACGGCACACCTTTCCATCATCCGAAAGCCCCTATGAAACGATGAGTTTCCTGCTCAGCTGCTCCCAATCAAAGGAAGTGAAACGACGGTGCCAGAAAACGAAATCTTCTGCCCCATACGACGCAAGCTTCTCTGCAGAGGTGCTGACCTAGCTACTAAGATTGACATCTGCACAATGGTGTGATTATCTCTCAGGGACGTGTATAACAGGCACCGCTACAATTGGCCTGAAACCAAAAAGTCAGACCTGCGTCTTGCCTGTTGCCTGGGACCGCTGCCTATCGCTGGTAAGCTCATGCTGTGAAGAAGAAAAAGAAGGTATTTAATGAGAAGAAGGAGGAGAGGTCGGCCTTGAAAACGGGTTTCTGGCCTGCTACTCCTCATGGGGGTATGGGCAAAACTTAAAAAAAGAGGAGGGTATGATGAGGGGTGATTGTTGTGTAGCACGGTGAGTCACTGCACGCAATGTCTTGTTCGGTGTAGTAGACGCACAAAAATCTCTACATTAGCAGATTTTTTAAAGACGGGAATCTAAACATGTCTTGCTAAAAAATGCGAGCAGTCCCTTTAAACTGCGTTGGGCGTGATCCACACGTCCCAAGCACTCAAAAGTTTCTCTTCTTAAAAGGGTCGGTAGTCTAGGTAATCTGCGAGGCACTTAAGAGATTGTCTTTCAACTGCGTGTAAAGGACACGCAAACAGGATGTGAATAATAGTTTCTAGCGTGTTACACAAGTTGCAGTTAGGATTTCGCTCTTGTCCTATCATTCATAAGTATCGTCCCGTGTATGCAACACCCAGCCGCAGTCTATGTAGTAGCGTTTGTTGGTCTCTCCTTAGTCGGAACGGAAGGCCAAAAACGCGACAAGAGTCAAGCCTGTAAATGTGCTTGTGGCAATGATCCGGATCATTCCATAGTCGTTGCATTGATGTCTTCATACCTTTAGACAGCAAGGCGTTGATGTCATATCGGGAAAAGCAAATTGATATCACTTCACCAGTAGTGTGCGCCATTTGTCTTCTGCATCAGCTTGTTCATTCCCCGCTCTGCCACAATGACTGGTAATTCATTGCAACGCAACGGTATGTCCGGATTGAAATGCCGCATTCAAGATATTCATTATGGCACACATCAGAGGACTGTATGTAGTGCCTTGTCTCATGTAGTTTTCTAATTAGCTGAAATGCCGGCTTGGAGTCGCAAAATAATGCCCATTTCGCTGGAATCTACTGTGAAATGTAGCACACAGCTTGTCCAATGCTGGAAGGCTCGGTGGCAGTAGATGATGTCCGGTGTGCTCTTTTGAAGCGTTGAGTGATTCCCATTTGAGGCACGGTGAAAGCTGCTGCTGAGGAGGTTTGCATGACAGAGCCATCTGCAAATATGTGTACTGTATATCCATACATATAGTCAATATACAACAAAGTAAAATGCTTAAGACCAGCAGTTGTTCTTTTTAACTTCTTTGTTATTCCTGAGATCGAAAGTCGCATGATCGGCTTAGGAATCGTCCAGAGTGGTATGTCGGAGATAACATGTGGTGCATAATTTGAAGGCAGCAGATCTCGGTGCGACATCATGGCTTCTGCGTATGCAGCATTTGGTCCTGTGTTATAAGTGTCTGCCAGTGGATGCTCCCGATGCCTTGTCAGTAGCCTCAGATGTACCCGTAGTGGTTGCCAGAGAAGCACGTGCTTCTGCAATAGTGCCCCATGTAGAAGTGCGTTAAGGTACTCCTAGGCTAATTCTTAGGGCACGCGCCTGAGCTCGCTCGAGTGTGCGTAAACCAAATGTGGGAGATTGATTGATATGTGAGGTTTAACGTCCCAAAACCACCAAATGATTATGAAAGACGCCGTAGTCGAGGCCTCCGGAAATCTCGACCACCTGGGGTTCTTTAACGTGCACCCAAATCAGAGAACACGAGCCTACAACGTTTCCGCTTCCATCTGCTGTGCAAGCACGGGAGAGAACATGAGAACTGTAGTGAAGGTATCCAATACAAAGTGCTTGGTATACCTGCAGAAGAGATGATTTAGATGATCCCCATGATTTTCCAGACATGTGGCAAATGACCCGAACAAAGCTGTCTAGTTTTTTTCTTAGCTACGAGGTGTGCTTCGACCAAGACAAATCACGATCGATGATAACCCCGATAAACTTGTGGTGAGTTACCGAAGGAAGTATGTTCCCATTGATCACTATGGGGTAGCAAGCCTCGGATTTTCTCGCGAATGGCAGGGTTGTACTTTTCATCGGTGACAGTTGTAGTCCGCAGGCATTGGGGTATGCAGACGTTGTCAATCCCGCACGTTGTAGTTTCTTTTGTACCTGTAAACGTGTTAGACTCGTGGTCCAAATGCAGATGTCATTTGTGTACACAGACGCCAAGATTTCACCTCCTAGTTTAACGAGATTTTGAATGAGGTGAACGAGAACAATAATAAATAGTATTGGGCTCAAGACTCCACCTTTATGCAAGCCACGGCAGACAGGATTCTTATTTGTGTCCCTGTCAACACTAGCCTTGAATATTGTTCTTTCTTTAAGATCCATTGATGCATACGGCCACCAACTCCACAGCCTTCAAGAGCATTTAGAATGGCGTCATGCAGAACATTGTCGAATGCACCTTTGATATCAAGACATACTGCAGCCGTTAATCGGCTGCGCTGTTTCTCATGTTCAATGGTTGTTACCAAATCAATCACTGTCCATTCATGGCCTTCCCTTCTGGAAGCCAGTCATGGCGCCTATATATACTTTTCGCTTCTCTAGGAACCATTCCAAGCGCATCATAACCATTCGTTCTATGAGTTTTCCTACAGACCTTGCTAGCGCCACACGTCTGTAGGATAGCATATCACGGGGAGACTTGCCAGGTTTTAGCAATGCCACGATCTTACTAGTTTTCCAGTGTGCTGGTGTAGTTCCAGATGCCAAAGAAAGGTTGTACAAAGACAACAGTTCTTTGGTTGCCCGAAGACCAAGATGGCGTAGGGTAGCATAGGTGATTTAATCAGGCAAAGGTGCACTTGAACGTTGTGAAGTGGACATAGCTGCACGAAGCGCTTGCTGCGTGCAAATTTTCTACGATGGCAGGGCATTGACTGAGTCATGACTGTAGTTCCCCAATCAGGACTGCAAGGTTTATGGGCTCGCGATCTCATTTGAATTTTGAACAACATGGGTGATCCTGTTCTAAGCCTAGGCAGAGTGAGCCGAGAACATGAAAAAAATGACAGGATATCCACGGGTTAATGATGGAGATCGGGCCGAAGCTGGCTCCGCACGCCAGTGCCGCGCCGCTTCGGCCTGCCGTTCTCGTACGCCGGGATCTTGTCGGTGCCGTCACGCAGCTTCACGGCACGCTTCTCCGCGCGTTCGCACATCAGTGTTCGGTCTTCTAATGCGAGCAGCCACCACCGCCTTGCGCGCACGCCGCTATGCAGCCTTGTTCATCTGCCAACCTTCTTAACGCGCGAACGCGCCAAAACGGTTTTTATTTTACTACACCGCGCCCCCTAGCGTACGGCACTGCCAACAAACACAAAATCACCATCGTCTTCATGTGAGTCATTCCCATTTTCTCGTGCTCTCGCACATCGGGGTTCCGTCTTCGAGTGCGAGCCACCGCCGCTTCGCGAGTATCACACTTTTTATCGGCAATAGTGAATCATCTGCTGGCCGCGTCAGTCGGTCGTCTGTCCGTCTGTGTGTTTGACGCACGGATGGGTTTACGCACGGACAGTCGCACGGACAGATAGACTGATGCACGGACGGACGCATCGGTGAATTCAGCGATGAACTCACGAACAGACGGATGAATGAATGGACGAAACACAGGAACGGACGGACAAATGGACGAACGAATGGACACAGGACGGACGAATGAACGTACGGACGAATGGATGCATGGACGAACGTAGGGACGGAGGCACGGATGGCCCGGATGGACGGATGGATACATGGACGGATGCACGAATGGATGTACGCACGAATGGACAGAAGGACGCACGAATGAACGGATGGACAAAAGCAAGAATGAAGAAACTGTTGCAAACGCGGATGGACTTACGGACGCTTCGCCACACTTACCATTATTCACTCCATGGATATGCTGTGATTTTTATTCTTTATAGTACTACAGGTATTATTCTCTAATATCGCATCATTTGCATTTTTCAACGTACATGCATTTCTTCATATGTACAAGTACCACCCTGTACAGCCAGTTAAAGAACTAACGAGAGGTGGCTACATAAGATAAGGACGGGACTATTAGCCCACGCCTTAAGGACGTTCGCTCCTAGAAAAGGTCGAAGTGATTTTTGCTTCGTGCGAAGACGTTTTTGAGGAGGGGCTTTACCTGATCAAGGTTCCGCCTGCTCACGTCTACGTGTAAGAAAAATTACGCCTTTTGGAAATTTTTAAAGTGATACCACTGTCGTATGCATTGCGAGACAAGGTTACAGAAGAGGTGGAAGGGTAGTGAAGTCTGGCGTACTTTCTCCTGTCGCTCACTTTGAATGGGCTGCGCCAACTGCACCGGTGTTGAAGAAAGACGGGTTGGTCAGGATCTGCGGCGACTACAAGGTAATGGTAAATGCAGCCTGCATCAACGAACTGTGTCTGTTTGTGCCAATGATGACATTTTTGCAGCACTGTACAGGCGTGTCGTCTAAGCACCTCAGACTTACGGAATACCTATAAAGAGATTCAATTGTATGAGAAATCAAAAAAGTTCAGCGCCATCACTACGAACAGAGGGATTTTGTGCTACAACCACTTGCCTTTTCGGGTGTCATCCGCACCTGCCACCTTCCAGGTGCGCTACGGGACATGTGCTTGGTAGTTTGACTGGCGTGCAAGAAAATTTGGACAATGTCTTCTTGGCAGAAGAGAAAGCAGACAACGGTAGCAAGCCGAAAGGTGCGCTCTGGCGCTTCCGCAAATGTAGCGTAAAATACGAAAAAAATGCGTGTTCCTTCAGGCAGACGGAACTATCATATCTAGGACACAAAATCACCATTGACGGAATTCAACCACTGCGGAAGATACTCGAAGCTCGGATGACAAAACGAACTCCTAAGGACCTGAGCGAGCTACTTTTTTACATTTGTCTGCTCTTTTGTTACAGCAACTTCATAGCATGTATGACCACCACACTTGCTCCACTTTATGACCTTCAAAAGAAGGATTGCTAGTGGAAATGAACTTCAAGTAAGGAACGGTCATTTTAACAATCTGAGAAAACCTGAAAAAAACAATCTAAGAAAAAAGTGTCTTGTACATCACGTAATACATAAAACAAATTGGCATACAGATGTACACTAAACTTCGTGATTTAACAAGTAATAACAAAAAAGGTATAAATCCACGTACAACTGGTTGCAAATCCATGGAGTGACGAATTTATTATGGCCGAAAAAGGCCCACAAAGAGAAAGCACTTTGCACTTTTAGAGCTAGTGAGGTACATATTTTTTTCATATATTCTGCACAATCAATTTTCTGAAGTGTGCCGTCAAGACCCTGTCACAGTTCAACTTTACATGAGAAAAATGAGCATTTACGATTCTCTAAACGTAGGCGGAACAAGAGCAAATAAACTAGGTGATAGCTTGACGGATCGCGAGTAGGATGCTAACCGATCAAGCTTTGAAACATATATAAAAACACGTCTCGCGCTGCACGCCAGAAAACGGGCCACATAAAGCAAGCGCTTTAAGCAGGTGGCTCGTGGGTTGTTTGGGCAGCTCTTCAGCCTGCGGCTTTGAGAGCCACGCAATCCCAAAAAAAGCAAACATCGAAAGCGTTTGCTCTCTTGACGAGTGCTGCTACCACTACCATGCCGGCACAGAAAGGTCTCCAGTGCCTCTGAAGTTACAATAAAAGGTTGACATCGAAAGCCAGATTTTCAGAAAGGCGTTGGATTTCTCTAGGTTGAATTTATTGATCTTCTTCGAGAAAACATCAGCCGGCTCCGGAAGGGGGGTGAAGAGCCACCATTGGCTGACATTTCTACAGCAGTAGTCTATTAACTGGGCTCAGTGATTCTGTGGTGGTGTGGACCATGCAAAGTGAGTATAAGGAGGTCATGGGTATAATAGGTGCACTGCTAGCGAAAGGTACCCGTAACAACCAGCTGGAAGGTATTGGCTCAGAGCAGTGAACCTTTTCATTACAGCTGTTTCTCAGGTCAAAAGACACACTGTCGACACTGGTTTGTCATAGTTTTTAAAACGATAACGTTAAAGAGCTCGTTTCACAGAAATTCCGGTGTCATTGTCGGTGTCATTGGTTGTGAGTCAAAATTATCTTTGCGTGACCGACAAATTGACAAAGATATAAATATAATAAATATGAAAAATTCTGGGGTTTTAGCGGTGATCGAACCCGAGTCAGTTGTGAGGAAAGCGGATGTTCTACTTCACAGCCACGCAACTGCTTTCAGAATAAACTGAAAATAACTTCCTATGCTTTCAAATGCAGTGAAAGTAATTTCACAAACATACGCGTGCTTCAAATATACATGCTTAACAATACAACAAGAAATGTAGCAGTAATGCATAATACAAGCGCCGTACATTGCCATTGGGCGTTAGAACATGGGAATATCATAATGACTTCATAGTTTAAAGCCAGTCACTTACTGGAAAAGGCCCACTCGCTACTATGCCCTAAAGGTCATGTAGTGGGTGCATAGCAAGTTTGAAAACATTACCTACACTAATTGTTCGAAATACGCAAAAGGAACAGAATATTGCTTTCCGTTCAACTTTTGAACGCGAAGCCTGAGGGCCTTTATTTTTTGGGGGGGTAAGAAAAGGAGGCTTGTGCAACTATGCTCGCTCACATAGTTTCCCTCCAACATAACTTCAGAGACAGTGAGTCCAGAATGAATAATGCTCTTAATAAGTACGTATATCTGGCTCCCGCTATAACTCGCTGTCTTTTATGCCACGGAAAAGAACTTCGACCTTTGTAGGCTGACAAAAACCGTCAGTCAATGTAGTATCAGCTGATGATGTAGCAATCTTCACACATCGTGAAGCATACGGAGTGAAGATAGAGCAACAAGGATTAGGTAGTGCATTTTGAATTTTGTAGGTGTTAGTCTATGCTGTTTTCAAGAAAAAACTCTGAGTAGTTCCTTGCATTTATGACATTATGCTCTCTGCTGCTATTATACAGAATCATTCCGAGAGGCTTCTACGTTTTTAGGACGTACGCCTCCCTGTCAATACAATAATTTGCGTAATGAACGTGTTTGAGGGCCCATTATTGGTTTCTAGTAAGGCTGCTGCCGGCATCCTTCCCATAGATTTGAAAATTCACAACAAAGCACGACTAACGTTCTCCTAGGAACTATCAGGAGAGGCATGTGATCTTCGACCTGCAAATTTTTTATCCTATGTGGAAAGGGCAAAGCCACAGTTGCGGAGCGCGTGCACAGTGCTGAGCGTGAAGAAGTTTCATAAATACCGCAATGGTCGTGATTATGGGATATTAAGAGATCACAAGTGTGTCCTGTGAATGCAGGCCTGAAAATAAGACCCCGTCTAAGGCACCTCTCGTATCCGTCATTCTCTTGAAAGCCTACTGTTCCACAGAGATGCATATTTCATGGAAATAAGTTGTCATTGCTGACACGCTCAGTAGGTTGCCTTCGTGGGCGAAAATTGGTGGCCCCAATGTTGCTCGAGCGCTTTATGGTGGAGTTAGGCACGAATCCTCGTATGCAGTTTACCGACTTTGCTGCTTTGAAACGCCGTATCCCTGTTATTTGTTTTGTAGTAAGCTGGACAGATGGCGGATGGGTCTGAGAACATCGGGGTTGCATGTGTCAGGCATAGGCGCAAAGATAGCACAAGAGCTCAGTAAACGAATGGTGAAGAAGTACACTCAATATCCTCTGCAGTTTGTCACACTAGCTTCCACCTAGTAAGCACTGCGTTCAGTACATGAACAAAGCATTCAATAAAGACAAAAGTAGACTATTACCTACGCACTTCGTTAGAGCATAGGGATTGCGAAAACTCACAGGGTGACTTACGCATTCGCTCAACACATTTCTTAGCTGAAACCCAACTAATTTGGCTCCTTTACTCAGCACATTAAACAGACGTTTCAAATGAAGTAACTGAAATCACCAGGTAACTTTTTGTCATAAAATTCAATGGAATATGAGAATATTTTGTTTATAATCAAACAGCAAAACGTGCTCAGTTCAAAAATTATGATGCGCAGACTAATTTGCTGCAATCGTGAACTGGATGTCATTCAAAAGGCAATACCGAATAGCTGAATGCATGTTGCCCACTGGTTATCCGAACTAACTTTGTTATATAGTTCTGCAGTTATATGATTTGGACACCTACAGTGCACATATGAAGAGAACGTCATAAGGAAAACTTTTTATTGAATTTTGAATTGTTGAAACACTTCTGTCATACTTCTGTATGGACACCCTGCTACGTCCTGTAGTCGAGCATACTCTTGCATTCGAGCTCCTTATCAGTTCAATAACTAGGCCAACCAAGAACGTTTATACGACGTCTTACCGGATAATAATAGTGCAAACCTTCTCTTGAGCCGACCTCCGCCTGTAACGCAAGAACATCTATAGGAATTTTCGAGAAGGCGTAAGTGGGCACTTTTGCAGGCTTGTCAGACATTTTCTCGTAGCCGATCAAAAAAGCTAGCAGATTAGCTCCAATTACTCCGCGTCGAACTGCGTAACCAAGCTCCCCAGCTAGTGAAAGTACGACTGAGGGTGTTCTAGAAACGGTTGATGGTATTGCTTGGTCAATAGAGGTATTCTTATTTCGTGACTTGCGTGATCGATTAACGACTTCTGTGAACCCTTTCTGACATACACATACATTTACTTTGATCCTTTAGAAGACTCCTCGCTTATTGAAGGCGATTGAGAGCCCGAAAATGCTTATACTCTCCATGCACGCGTTTGTGTTAGCCGGCTCACATTTATTTCAGCCGTTATTGATTAGGCGTTCCCGAAAGCGCGCAATTGTGTTATTGTGAGTACGTGACTAATAAAAATGGCGGCTGCAATCAATTGTGGCGGAATGGCCAACGTGGGGGCCGTAAATAAGGTGCGCCATATAGTGTAAACTTGCGTATGTAGCGCACATTAGTAGTGTCTAGTTGAAAGCGCTCCAGCGCAGTTGTTTATTGTACGGATGCGCGAATTGTGAAATTTGGAACGGTATAAAATACGAATCGAAAAGTGGTCTTACTGAATCAAGTAGAAATACCGTTTAGATACAACATTGATTGTTTTCCAATACGAACGCAACATTTTGTCAACATATCTACAATTCAAATATTATTAAATGCAAACAAATATGAAGATATTTTAAAGAAAATTACCGTACCAGTATAGATTATTCAACTAAAGATAACACAATTATGTAAACTGAAGTATGCCTTTACAGAGTGTTAAGCAGGGCCTACGAAGTACCTTTTACCTGTAGTATGAACCTAGCAGTTAAATTTTCGAGGTACTAAATTACCGTTTTATTTTAAAACACACTAAAACCAAAATTGAAAGTTGCGTGAATCAATACAAATCTTATGAAAGTGATAGTGGCTTGAGACCACGTTCAATGACGCCTGAACCTAAAAAATACTCTAGCTAGTATTTAAAAAACTTCAAAGTGGCCGTTGAACTTGAAGTGCACAAATCTGGGCAATTCACTGCTTTAATGAACAAAACAATGAAGCTGCCAGTCTTACAACGTGTTGCTCATTCGGAGTTGATTGCAGTATATACCCACTTCTAACGCCTATCATATTCAAAAAAAGTAGACAAAATCGCGTGCGCGTTAATTTATTTCGGTCACAGCTGTTTACACTGCCCCATAGCTGTATATTTTTAGCTCACGTATGCCGGTTTTTGTTCAAATCTGGACGTGGGGGAATTGAGTACATTCCGTTAGACGAAGGTACTCAAGGAATATCGGGTAACTGAAGTAAATGCCATTTGGCTCGTGAACCAAACCGAATGCAACACAAGTGAAATCGTTCATTTTGTAATATATTTAATTGTCGAGTAACCGTAGTTCCCAGAATAGGTCTTTTGCATATTTAATAAAGGTGGCATCATGGACGTACACTGTGAATAACACATACCTACACAACACACTTTTTAATGGAGGCAGACATATTTGATAAACCATGTTTGCTACAATAAATGTCACCATTGGACGCATGGCCACGATTTCACACTAGAATATTTACAACCCGTTCCTATTGTTATTAGAAATTCTCAATGGCATACATTGAATGTTATGCGAAGCATGCGGATTAAAGTGAACTGTGTTGTTAGATTTCTTTGGAGTGAAACGTCACGAAGTGGCGCTACAGGAAGAAGGAAGCCACAAAAGGGGCAAGGCATTAAGATTAACCAGACAGACGTCTGGTTGGCTACTCTACAGTGAGATACTAGGGAAGGGAAGAAAAAAGGTGAAAAAGACGGAAGAGAAGAAAAAAGAAGCGACAGACAGTAAATTCTCTGCAGCATGTACAACTGCACCGCAAGTCAGAGGCATTCACACAAACCCGTCGTCTTCAAGAAACAGAAGGTATGTACAAGTCTACGCACAGACCCAGGCAACACACAACGTTGGATCGATGTTTGTTTTACAACGGCTACGCAAGACCCAATCTTGGCTCTATGTTGCTGTTAGTGAGCTGTTATTTGCTGAGTCACTGGCTTTGTGGCCCGGTTTGGTCGTTCTTCAATCAACATTGAATTTTCACCGGTAATATTCGACCTGATTTATGGCCTTCCCACAAGCATGAGCTAAACCAATGACTGTCATCAGCAAATATTGTGCTGCTTTTGCCTCTGTCATCTGAGCAGTTGGTTTTCGTCGGTTGGTATTCCCCATTTTTACCGCTTTACAGCTGCATGATGTTGATTCAGACATTGGCTTTAAACGGATAGTATTGGGCCCCATTTCCCATATTTTAAATATTGTGGAGCTTGGTGATAGTCTTTTGCTAACAACACTCGACCTTTTGGAACGTGTTTGCGTTGTTGTGGGTGATTACGAGGCAATCAAAGCAAACAATACCGAAATTATGTACCTTGATCTACGTACGTATTTATCAGGTATCAAGCATCCTATGTACGCGTTTCATTTCTGGAACATCACGCATTCTTACTTCGTTGTAGTTTCGTTAGCCGTCATGGTGTTTTAGAACCTATGGTGCTTAACGTCTGATCCACGAAGGACTTCTTTTTCAAGTTGATTCATTATTACTGCATGTACAAAAAGCGGGTTGCATAATACATACAGAATCAGGAGGTCACAAAGTACTAGGCTGTCAGGGGAACTTCCTATAATTGATGGCATACATAAAAGCTAACTGCAGCAAAAAAAGCGAACAAATAAAAAGCACCATCAAAACAACGCTGTCTGTACTAAAGATTACATAGATTACCATAGCAGCGCTATACAAAGCATCAAAATACCAATACAGGGCTGAGAAGCGTTGATGAAAATGAATTTAATACAGATGAACAAAAGGTTCCTTAAAATAGGTTTTCTGTGTTGTGTTTAAAAGATTGTAGTTACCGATTTGATTTAGTGTAAAGAGGTATGCGATTCCAACGAAAAATACCATAGAAGCGAGCAGTGAATCTTCCATAGTTCGATCTTATTTTGGGTAAAAGAAAGTAATTTTGCTTTGAAAACCTGGTACTATTGTTGTTGACAAAGACATGGTGAGGAATACTGTTTAACGATACTTCACAATGAACAAGACGTTATGTGAGAAGGGACAATCTGTGATAAAATAACTCTTGAATCGGAAGAATGGGCAGCTGTTGATAGATGGTTATAGAGTGGGAACGCAAAGGGCTCTATGTCGATAGTTTTATCGTTGAAGGCACCGAAGCCGTTTGAGATGAATGGCGTATGTGTTATGCCGTGATGATGGGCTGTTGATAAATGTTGATGGGTGTATGATAAATCGCTGTTAATATGAGCAATAATAAGCGAGAAAACAATATGAGAATGGAAGAACGCAGGTTTTTTAATAGCAATGCCGATACCAAAAGAAATATTTTTAATAAGTGAGTTGGCGTGAATATTAAACTTGAGGTATTTACCCAGAGTGACACCAAAAGATTCATTTCATTAGATGACGCGGTTTATTATATATATATATATATATATATATATATATATATATATATATATATATATATATATTGTAAAGAAGAGGAAGTACTCCGGCGCAGAGGCAGCAGCAACGAGTGTGCAGCAGCGGCTCGAGCTCGGAAATGGCGGCTGGTGCATCGCCTTCCAAGCCTGCCCCGCCGCGGTGGTCCAGTGGCTAAGGTACTCGGCTGCTGACCCGCAGGTCGCGGGTTCAGATCCCGGCTGCGGCGGCTGCATTTCCGATGGAGGCGGAAATGTTGTAGGCCCGTGTGCTCAGATTTGGGTGCACGTTAAAGAACCCCAGGTGGTCGAAATTTCCGGAGCCTTCCACTACGGCGTCTCTCATAATCATATGGTGGTTTTGGGACGTTAAACCCCACATATCAATCAGCCTTCCAAGCCTTCCAAGCATCAACCTTTCTGCTTAATAAATCTCCTTTATAATTGGTGGAGCCGTGCCGGGTATCGTCCCTTACACCTTCACGCTACCATCCCGGAACTCCGTTCTCGACGGCTACCTTCTGCTAACGCCGGACGCCGATCAGCAGACGCTTCCATCTCTTCCGGCCACCTGTCCAGGCAGTGTTCCTCAGCGGGAGCCTCCAATCTTCAGTGGAACAGATGACAACGACGATGAAGAGTGGCTCTGGACTTTCGAACGGGTGAGCGCTAGAAACAGATGGACGGACGCGGACAAGTTGACACGCGTTTCGTTCTATCTCGCGGGTGTAGCCAGCCTTTGGCTTAGAAACCACCAGGCAGACGTCCGAACGTGGCCGCAATTTAAAACGTCGATTGTAGCAGTCTTCGATCGACCTGCCGTCCAAAAACTTCGTTCCGAGCAACGTTTACGCACACGTGCACAAGAAACGGGTGAAACCTTCACAAGTTACATAGAGGACGTCGTCGATTTGTGCAGACGCGTGAACGCCGAAATGACGGAAGCTGACAAATGCAAGCACAACCTCAAAGGGATTGACGACGACGCTTTTCAAATGCTCTTGGCGAAAAGCCCGACCTCTGTTAACGACGTAATTAGCCTCTGCCAAAGCTATGATGAATTGCGGAAGCAGTGAGCTCTGACAGGACGTCCTCCAGCGCACGATTCGGCATCGCTGTCTAGTGTGATCAGTGGTCATGACCACGCGTCACTAATGGCCGAAATAAAACCATTTGTCCGCAAAGAAGTTGCACGACAGCTTTCCTTGGTGCCTTTCACACCAGAAGCTACCACAACTTTACCATCGTCTCTACGTGACGTCATTCAAAGAGAGGTCGCCGAGGCCTTACCAGCTGCTCGCGAGCCTAATCTTGTGGCTGCTCCTTTCACCTACGCCGCGGCTGCAGCCATGCCAACTCGCAAGGCGCCTGCGCCTCCGTTCCAGCCTCGCGCGAGCTATCCCCCAGCTCCAGTTCACTGGACCAGCACTACAACCGCCAACCCGTGGCGCACCCTCGATAATCGCCCGATATGTTACGCCTGTCGATACCCCGGACACGTCGCAAGGTATTGCCGCCGCCGGACGCATATCACCAATGAAAACCGCCGTGAGCCTTTCTTCCCGCTTGACTCCAACGCGCGATACGGTTTCTCCACTCCAATGCCAGCCCGCTACCAGGACGACCACCGCCCTCGGCCGGGACGTCTTCGCTCGCCCTCTCCACGCCACCGCTCGCCTTCTCCTATGCGTCGACGAGGAGGAAAACTAGATGACGCAGTTCCTGAGGCAAGAACTGCGCAAGTTTCGGTTTGCCCAAGTACTCATTTGTCACCTACCAATGTTATTAATGTGTTCGTCGAAAATATTCCTGCTGTCGCTCTTGTAGATACCGGTGCAGCTGTTTCGGGTATAGATGCTAGATTTTGTCGCTCAATTCATAAGGTTACGACGCCTTTCTCCGGATTATCGCTTCGCACAGCCAGTGCTCAACCTGTTCAACCTACCGCAGTATGTACAGCCCGCGTGACAATTCAGGACGTTCTGTATACGATAGAGTTCGTGGTTTTTTCATCATGCTCCCATAATGTTATTTTGGGATAGGACTTTTTGTCGCGTCATAACGCTGTAATCGACTGTGCTAGGGCTGAGGTCGAATGTGGCTCACTGGATGACCAAGCGTCCGTCGACACCCAGTTTTGCGCTAAACTTGTCGTTAACGATGACACCTACATCCCTCCATGCTCTTTTGCGTTCGTGCCAGTTTCATGCAGCGCCATATCCGACGGCACGGTCTTCTTCACACCATCTCCAATATTCGTCGCCCGAAGGCCCTCCTCCTGCCTTTTGCTGCTGTCGATCTTGTAGAAGGCTCAACCACAATGCCAATTTATAATCATGAGTCGTCGTCTTTATCCCTACTTTGTCACGAGTGCCCTGGCCACGTCGAGACAATCAGCTCTTCCAGAATTATATCCGTCCCGGAAGAGGTGCCTTCTACCTCCGTCTGTGAACTGGCTGTCGTCTCAGTGCCTGACTACACGTCGGCAAACATATTTCAACCATTCATCGCTGCAGATTTGACATCTTCGCAGCGTTCACAACTCCTCACCATTCTTGAGAGCTACCGCCACTCTTTCGACGTTGAACAAACATCTCTCGGCCGTGCCTTAGCAGTAGAACACCACATTGACACTGGGTCCCACTCACCGCTGCGACAACGACCATATAGTGTCTCCGCTACAGAACGCCACGTCATTGCTGACCAAGTAGACGACATGCTGCGCAGAGGCGTCATTCGACCTTCACAGAGCCCATGGGCGTCTCCGGTGGTTCTCGTCAAAAATAAAATTGGTTCTATTCGTTTCTGTGTCGATTTAAGGCGATTGAACAAGATTACGCTGAAGAATGTCTATCCACTACCGCGCATTGACGATGCTTTGGACAGTTTGCAGGGTGCCGAGTTCTTTTCTTCGTTAGACTTGCGGTCAGGCTACTGGCAGGCGCCTATGGCGGAGGCCGATCGCCCCAAAACCGCTTTTGTCACGCCAGACGGCTTATATGAATTCACCGTCATGCCCTTCGGACTTTGCAATGCACCTGCAACGTTCGAACGAATGATGGACAACATCCTGCGTGGACTAAAATGGAAGATATGCTTGTGTTACCTCGATGATATCGTGGTCTTCGCCCCTAACTTTGACACACACTTGCGTCGCCTTCAGCATGTCCTTACTTGCTTAACTAACGCCAGTTTGCAATTAAACCTCAAAAAATGTCGATTTGCCATGCGTCAACTGAACATTTTGGGCCACGTTGTTTCCAAGGAAGGCATCCTCCAGGATCCCGAGAAATCGCGAGCTGTTACGGCGTTTCCTAAACCTGCCACCATCAAAAAACTTCGAAGTTTCATCGGCTTGTGTTTGTATTTCCGGCGATTCGTCCAAAACTTCACGTCTATTATATCACCTCTCACGCAACTTCTCAGCAGCTGTAAAGACCTCTTATCATGGTCCCCTGCCTGCGACGAGGCTTTCACCACCCTGCGACGGCTTCTTACGACGCCACCCATTCTACGCCATTTCGATCCTGAAGCTCGAACTGAAATCCACACCGACGCCAGTGGTGTAGGCCTGGGTGCTGTGCTCGCACAGCGTAAACCGGAACATCAGGAATACGTCGTGGCATACGCTAGTCGCAAACTTACCAAGGCTGAGAGCAACTACAGCGTCACAGAAAAGGAGTACTTGGCCATTGTGTGGGCCCTTCGAAAGTTTCGCCCATATCTATATGGTCGTTCTTTTGACGTCGTGACCGACCACCACGTGCTGTGCTGGCTTTCGACGTTAAAAGACCCATCTGGCCGCCTCGTTCGCTGGGCGTTGAAAATTCAAGATTACGACATACGCGTGGTTTATCGGTCAGGACGGAAGCATGCTGACGCCGACGCCCTTTCCCGTTCCCCCCTGTCCCAGAATGCCACAGCTGACTCCGCTTGTGATTCCACATTGTCATCGCTTGACTTTGACACCATTGCTATCGAACAACGCAATGACCCGTGGACTGCGTCTCTCCTCAATCATCTCTCCGACACTTCTGAACTCCCAAAGACGCGAACGCTTCGGCGCCAAGTTCCACACTTCTCGATACGTGACACGCTTCTCTATCGACGTAACTACGCACCAGAGGGACGCAAGTGGCTGCTCGTCGTTCCACGAACCCTGAGGTCGCAGATTTGTTCCTCTTTTCACGCTGACCCACAATGTGGCCACGCAGGAGTCTTCAAGACCTACGAAAGGCTTCGACATCGCTACTACTGGCGTGGCATGTATACCTTCGTCCGCAACTTCGTCCGCTCTTGTGCCGAATGTCAGCGCCGAAAATCTCCACCACACGCCTCCGCCGGTGAACTGCAGCCTTTACCATGCCCTTCCCGACCCTTCGAACGGGTTGGAATAGATATTTATGGGCCACTTCCATTGACTCCGATTGGCAACAGGTGGGTAATAGTTGCTATCGACCACCTAATGCGCTATGCTGAGACCGCTGCTCTTAAAACGGCTACAGCACAGGAGGTTGCCACTTTCCTACTGCGTTATTTTATGTTGCGTCATGGAGGCCCTCAAGAACTCCTCAGTGACCGCGGCCGCGCCTTCTTGTCCGAGATCATTGAAAAAATGCTCGCTGAGTGTGCTATTGTACATCGCACATGTACCGCTTACCACCCACAAACCAATGGGGCTACCGAGCACTTTAATCGTACTCTCGGTGACATGCTATCTATGAATGTGACGCCTGACCACTCTAACTGGGACTTAGTTCTCCCATTCATTACATACGCCTATAATACGGCAACGCAAGCGACAACAGGCTTCTCCCCTTTTTACCTCCTCTACGGCCGTCACCCCTCCCACACCATTGACACTATTTTGCCCTATCGACCGGACGCGTCCGAGTGCCTACTGATCTTGGACGCCGCCAGACACGCAGAAGAATGCCGCCAGTTAGCTCGTCGCTTTACCTGCGATGACCAATACAGGCAAAAAGCAATTCATGATGCCCAGACTTCAACTCCCGTTATTCTTCCGGGTTCTCTTGTATGGCTGTCAGTGCCGCATCGCACACCCGGGCTCTCTTCCAAACTTCTGCCAAAGTACGATGGGCCATATCGTATTGTCGAACAAACTTCGCCAGTAAACTACCTCATTGAGCCTCTTACGCCACCATCAGACTTGCGATGTCGCAACCGCGAGGTTGTACACGTCCAGAGGCTCAAGCAATACCACGGTTCAACGCCGCCTGCCCAGGACTAAGTCGCCAGGATGGCTCCTTTTTTCTCCGTGGGGCCATTGTAAAGAAGAGGAAGTACTCCGGCGCAGAGACAGCAGCATCGAGTGTGCAGCCGCGGCTCGAGCTCGGAAATTGCGGCTGGTGCATCACCTTCCAAGCCTTCCAAGCATCAACCTTTCTGCTTAATAAATCTCCTTTATAATATATATATATATATATATATATATATATATATAATAATAATGAGATATAACAGACAGTAATGCCAAGGAATGTACAGGGGAAGTTATTAACATTAATGGAATGTAAATAAGAAGAAAGAAAAGTGGATGAAAAAATTACCAACTGTTACAGTTGGTAATTTTTTCATCCACTTTTCTTTCTTCTTATTTACATTCCATTAATGTTAATAACTTCCCCTGTACATTCCTTGGCATTACTGTCTGTTATATCTCATTATTATTGTGTTAAAACACGGAAAAACGAGCCCTTAGGTATACACTTCTTTCCCTTATATATATATATATATATATATATATATTCAATGAGACAAGTATGGAGGAATGACTACAGGCACCGTCTAGAGGCTCGCGAGATGGGTGCCCTCATGTTTTTTTCGGCTTAGTACTGACTCGCCCTTCACGACGACCGCCAGATATTCACAAGTCAAGGCAGTCCATAGATTAAAGACGTATATCTTGACAGTGCATTTCCGTGAGTGCAGGCACTGTCTAGAGGCTTGCGAGACGGGAGCCCTCACTTCTTCTTCGGCTCAGTACTGACTCGCCCTTCACGATAATGACCCGATATGCACAAGATCATGAAGAATGACAGCCCAACAAGTGACGGATATTCGTTGTGCGAACCTTCTGCGATAGATGAAGTGTTGACTCTGACTTCGCCTCGTGACACGGCCGGCCAGTGATCTCTCCCATTTCCGACACTGGACCAGATCATGGAGGCGCTTTACGTAAGACGTAGTCAAACACGCAAGGCCGCCACACAGGTGATTGCAGGTACCGAACACTTTTGGTATATGGACCACCCAATAATGAGTTGAAAGTGTTTCACCGAATTTTGACTGAACAGTACGAGCTTCTCAGAGGAATCGATGAGGAGATTGGAAACACAGTTGTTATCGATTATTTGGAAGCGTAATTGGAAGAAGCTGAAGTTTTTGAATGCCAGATTATTCTAGCGAGGGTGAGAGTGGATTATAAGATTGCAGATGCACAGAAGGCTCGGCAATGTCGCGTATGATCGATAAAAGAACAGATGAAAGCTGAAGCAGAAAAGAAACTACTCTCTGCGTCTGTGTCACCACCACATAGCCATTACGTGCAAAATAGCAATTTTGAGAAACAGAAGTTATATGAGTCGGCCTCAGGTCAAACAGAGGTATGACAAGCCGTCAGCGTCTCGAAGAAGACAAAGCAGTTGTGCTGCAGCTGCTCCGCGTGTTCAAGCCAGCACGAGAGAATAAGACGCGAGGAAGAACGACAGCATCTAAGGACGTTGACGCCAGAGCAGAGATAAAATAAAATATGTGGGAAACAAAACGCCACACGTCTTTCTACAAGTGGTTACCCTTCAGTGGACAAGCGACCGGTGCTGTACCGCTGCCACTGAGCTTCGCGGCCATGTTCCAGCCCGCTCAAGCCTCGCGGCCACACTTTAACTCGCTCTGCTACTGTTCCGGGCATGAAGGACCTGGTGATCTGAAGGACGTGCCCTTCGACAAGCCATCGGGTACCATGCTCTCCAGTGCCGCCGTTCTAATCGACCTACCCCAAGGTATGATTTATGTAGCTTGACGCCGTTCTTGCAGTGAATAGCATCACAGACCAGCCGCTGATGCACGCCATTCTTCTCGAAGCACTTCCGATAGAGCTGCGCCATGTCTGTGCCATTTCAAGCTCTAGCCCACAGTCTTACGATGACCTCTGCCCGGCGGTGCTGGCCTCGTCTATGGGCCGCTTCCCTTCACCAATCACTTCCCGATTTCCCGCGAGTCAAAGCAAGCATTGTAGAGAAGCCGCCGAACACTGAAATGGGTCGAACTCTCAAGTGATTTCTAGTGGGTCTACCCAAAAAGGGTGCCGCTCGCGCTGAGAGTTCGTGCTTGGCCGTTACTGTCGCCATTGTGTATGCTCGCTGTGTCCCGGCTTATAAACGCCCTAACAAATTGGTGGAAAGTGCTACGATCCCTTTCAATGCCATTGAAACTACGACCACGTACCCTGCCGTCTACCATGTTCCACGACGCTTCTCAGCAAACGCCTCCTCTCATGCCACCCCCTTGTCCCGGTTTTCCCAGGATCCGCGATCCACCCATCTTCACAGGCGCCGACGGCATTGACGTGAAGGACTGGCTGTCCAATTAAGAGCGCGTGAGCGTCCCCAACAAATGGAACGAGGACGGCAAGTTGACAAAATTATTGCTCTACCTTGCGGGCGTTGCAAGTTTGTGTCACAACAACCACGCGTCCGATTTCGCAACCATGTTCAATTCTAAGACCGCTATTACCAACGTTTTTGGCCTTCATGAAGCTCGTAAGCTGCAAGCCGTGCAGCGCTTATGCGAACGTGCTCAGCAGGCCGGTGAATCATTCACCAGTTGCATCGAAGGTGTCCTGGACTGGTGCAAGAAATCCAACAACAGCATGTCCGAATCTGAGAAGATCCGGAACGTCATGAAAGGCGTTGACGATGATGCCTTCACGATGCTGCTTGACAAAAATCCACTTAAGTGGCTAAGGTCATCACGCTGTACCAGAGCTACGAGGAGCTCCGCCGGCAGCGTTCGATGACCCGTCGCTCCACACCACGAGATGCAGGGCTTACTGGCTTGGAGGCGAGATTTGATCAGGTGGCACTACTGGCAGACCTCTAGTCCTTCATACGTGAGGAAATCGCGCGCCAGTTCTCTCTCAACCCCTTTGCCCACCCACCGGCTTTTCAACAATCGGCCACTACCATTCTTCCACTTATCCGCCAAGCGATTAAGCAGAAAATAGCGGAAGTCATGCCTGCGTGCCACCCACAACAACTTTCGACCCCTGCGCCACCAATTTACGCCCGAGTGGTCGCCAGACCGCCTCCAGTCGTTCTAGCGCCCGCCCCACTGACTTACGCCGAAGCTGCTGCACGACCTCCATCCTTTGCAGCGGGTATGCCGGCTGCGTATGTTGACGTGACCCCTCAGACTCAGCTAAAGCCCACCCTGCAGCCTTTCCAGCCACTGTTCGGTCCATCGGCTCTTGCGACATGGACAAGACCTACCCCGGTGAACCGATGGCGCACACCCGACAACTGGCCCATCTGCTTTGCCTGCGGTTAAGCAGGCCACGTAGCACGTTACTGCTCTAGCGTACAGCCGGCTCCCAATTATACGCATGTTGCTGGCCAACTCAGCCGTCCCTATCACGATGTATCCCCGTCTATGCCACCACCGTCTCGCCCAGGTCCGTCTCCTCCATTGTCGCCGTCTCCAAGACGTCGTTCCTTGTCCCCCATGCAGCCAAGTTCGGCTGCTCATGAGCGGGAAAACTAGTTGTCGCAGTGCCCGAAGCAAGGGCTGCGATGCTATTGCATTATGCCATTGTGCCATTTAATGTGTCATTGTGCCATCTAATGTCATTGACGTGCTTGTGGACGGCGTTCATGCATCTGCTCTTATTGACACTGGAGCTGCCATATCAGTTATGGACGAAAAGCTTTGCCGCTTGCTTCGAAAAGTGACAACGCCAATTTTCGATTTGTCCCTTCCTACCGCTAGATCACATCGTATTCATCCTACAGCATGGTGCACAGCTCGCGTTGTCGTTCAGGACGTTCTTTATGTCGCCCAATTCATCATCTTTCCTGCATGTTCTCATGACGTCATCCTGGAATGGGATTTTCTCTTCCGCAACGACGCCGTCATCCATTGTGCTGCCACCGAAATTGAACTCTCACCCTTCTCGCACTTGACACCAGAAGACAGTCCCTCGACACTGAGCAAGGTTCTCGTGAAAGACGATACCATAGTGCCGCCGACCTCGACGATGGGTGTATCGGTCTACTGCACTGGTCTCTCCGACACTATTGCACTCGTTTCGCCATCCGAGCGTGCTTGCAGAAGGAAAGGGTTGCCGGTACTATTCGCGACCATGCAAAACACCCGCGGCAACGCCACTATTTTTCTGACCAATTCATACCCGTACTTTGTTACCTTGGTTCGAGGGGAATGTCTCGGTCGGCAGAGTAGAACCAGTCGACGACGCACAAATCCTAGACGTACTCGATGATTCTCGTTGTCCCAATTCGCGTACCATCAGTGCTGTTCCCATTTCTGATTCACCATCTCCTGATCTGCATCGATTCATACTGTGCCACGGTCCATCCCAGGAGCTTCTTAACTATTGGGGCCGTGTCTTCTTGTCAGAAGTCGTCGAAGGCATCCTCACTGAGTGTCATTCTGTCCACCGCAAAACTACGGCTTACCGCCCACAGACGAATGGTCTCACCGAACGCTTTAACCGCACCCTCGGCGACTTGCTTTCGATGTACGTCGCCGCCAACCACACGAACTGGGATACTATTAGTGCCCTTCGTCACCTACGCCTACAACACTGCCCCTCAGAGCACGAGCAGTTTTTCAACTTTCTTCTTGCTGTATGGAAGGCACCGGTCACACACACCATCGACACGATACTGCCGTGCACGCCAGATCTATCTGAGTGAGCACGTAGTTCTGAGACAGCCAGGCTTGTTGAAGAATGTCGAGAGCTTGCCAAGACTTTTACAACGCATGAGCAAGAGCGGCAGAAGAGTGTTTGTGATGACTCCGGCACTTGTGAGCCCACGTTTCTTCCTGGTTACTTTGTATGGCTCTCATGCCCCACCTCTGCAGCTGATCTTTCTTTCAAAGTACTCCCGAAATACGAAGGTCCCTACCATGTGATCGAGCGCACATCTCCGGTCAACTATCTTATCGAACCATTTGAAGAATCTTTAGACATGCACCGTCGCGGGCGCGACATAGTTAACGTGGAGCGCCTAAAGGCTTACTACGACCCGCTCACAGTGACTAGCTGTTAGGTCGCCAGGTGGCTCCCTGTTTGACCCCGGGGTAATTGTAGAAAAGCCGCCGAACACTCAAATGGGTCGTGTTCTCAAGTGCTTTCTAGTGAGCCTAACCAAAAAGGACGCCGCTCGCGCTGAGAGTCCGTGCTTGGCGGTTAATGTCGCCATTGTGTATGCTCGCTCTGTGACGGCTGATAAACTCCCTAACAGCGGTATCAACCGGCCATCATCCCTGCCTTGACCAAGCCTTCGATTGGGCAGTTACGTCTCCTTTAACCTTTCGTCTGGCAACTAGCGGCGCGATTCTCCCGCCTGACTGCCCACCTGACGAGGTCTTTCAAGGCGTTCCTGTTGCAGACGACCAGTCTGCCACGAGCTGCGTTTTCTCGAAGTCCTCGACCGATGATCTTTCTGGCACGCTCGCCACCCGCACGTCTTCTCCAACCCCTACAGACCACGACTTCTCGGAAATGTAAGACTCTATGATTGCTACATTGCCGCACACCCTGGAGTCTGCTATGACCCGGGACAATGTCACGCCTGCTACTCGGCCCCCAACTGCACAGGTTTCACCATCCTTCTCGACTTCTACAGCCCGCAAATCATCTGACAGGTCAGAGTCCACAATCACTATATAACTGCACGTCTTCCTACAAGTGGTTACCCGGACTTCGAGCGGGAACGCGCACCTACTCGCCCTTTCGTCAACACACCGAGTGTCACGACCAGCTCCACTTCTATAGCGCCGTTCATGTCGGCTGACCATGGACACCACACCCAACAGTGACGTCATGCCGAATCCCACGGTACCTGACCCTGTCGTCGCTACTCTCAGGCTCCCAAGGTTTCGGCAGGTGGACTCTGAGCTTTCGTTTCTGAGTGTCGAACCACACTTCCAACAAAACCGGGTAACGTCGCGAACAGCGAGGTACAATTACGTCATCTGTGCTTTACCGCCTGCTGTCATTGCCATCGTAAGAGACAGTCTGCGTTCTCCACCTCCTGACAACTCCTACGACACCCTTACAGACGAGCTCATACGCTGGACAACTGAGTCGGAACAACGTAGGCTGCAGCATCTACTCACTTCGGAAGAACTAGGGGACCGAACACCTACGGAGCTTCTGCGTCGCATGTGACACCTTATTGGGGACCACTCTGCTGCATTGTACGCATGCATCGTACGCGAACTCTTCTTACAGCGACTGCCACAGCAGGTGCGGATAATTTTGAGCATATCGTCTACAGGAACCCTCGACTCGCTAGCGCGGATAGCCGAGAAGCTTGTGGATATCAGTGCGCCATCCATATCTGCGATCGAGAGACCACGTGAATCTACCCTCTCGTTACCGGTCCGCGACGACTGCCTTCTTCAAGCTAACGAGGAGCTAAAGCGCAAGGTGGATCGGTTGGCCACTGAACTGAGCGCGCTCAAGGTACACACCGCCGCAACGCGTCAAAACAACGGCGCGAAACCCGCAAAAGATTGTTAAGTCTGCCTGTCGGCGTCTGCTGGTACCACCAATAATACGGAGCTCGACCTCGTCAGTGCAAACAGCAATGCCAGTTTACGAGAGACACACGAGCCACACACTGATGGCGGCCAATGTTTCAGGCCCGACATACAGCCGCCTATTATACGTCACGAACCGCGTCACCAAAGTCCTCTACCTTATCGACACAGGCGCCGAGGTGTGTTTTGTTCCTCCTACGTTGGAGGACCACCGTCGACGCTAGACATCGCCGCCTGTCACCGCGGTCAATAGTTCGACCATACAGACCAACAGACAGAGTTCTGTTACGCTTGACATCGGCCTGAGTTGCATATTTTGGTGGATCTTCTTAATCGCTGACGTGTGTGCACTCAACATCGGCGCAGGTTTTTTTTTGCATTTTAGGCTTGTGGTAGAGCAGCGACGTAGCCGACTCGTGGATTCTGAGACCCTCCTGACAGTTCAGGGCGTGAAATTGAATTAGCCACCCTTGCGTCTCGGGCAAGCTCTTTCCTATGTCTCTCCGTCGTGGTCTACGCTTCTGCGAGAATTTTCCGACCTCTTTCATGCCCCATCTCTTGAAGACCCGATACGACACAACGTCATACACCGGCGCTTCCAATGTCACATTGTGACAGTGGAAGTGCCGGTGTTTGCACATGGTTGTCGTCTCACTCCTGACCGCTACAAGGTTGCACGCCAAGAATTCGAGCACATGCTTGAACTCGGATACGTCTGCCCTTCTTACGGTGCTTGGTCCTCACCGCTACACATAGTTCCCAAGCCCTCTGGTGATTAGAGACCAAGCAGAGTCTACCGCGTCTTCAACAAAGTGACAGTACCAGATCGCTATTTGATACAGCACATCCAGGAGATCACGGCATTGCTGCAGATGAAGGCGGAAATGTTGTAAGCCCGCGTGCTCAGATTTGGGTGCACGGTAAAGAACCCCAGGTGGTCGAAATTTCCGGAGCCCTCCACTACGGCGTCTCTCATATTCATATGGTGGTTTTGGGACGTTAAACCCCACATATCAATGAATCAACGGCATTGCTGCATAGTTCCACCCCATTCAGCGAAATTGACGTAGGAAAGGCATACCACCAAATACCTGTCCAGCCCTTCGACGAACCGAAGACTGCAATAATGTTTGGCAAGTCTGAATACACGCGTATGCTCTTCAGTTTACGAAACGCTGTACAAGCCTTTTAACGGGTAGTGGACCGAGTACTTCGTGGTTTGACCTTCTGCTTCACGCACATAGAAGACATCCTTATTTTCAGCCCCTCCGCAGAAGATCAGGAACTTCACCTGCGTCTGGTTTTCACTCGACTTCGCAAATATGGACTAGTCGTTAACGGACCAAAGAGCGAGTTCGGCGTTTCCTCACTGGACTTTCTTGGCAATCACGTAGATTCGCGTGGGATGTCTCCACCGGCCACGCGTGCTGAAGCTATATAGAGCTTCAGCACGCGTGGCAACCACTACGAAGAAAGCAACAACTGCGAAGAAACTACGTGAGTTTCTCGGGCTTGCCAACTATTATCAGCGGTTTCTTCCCCGTTGCGCTGCCACCTTGCAACCACTCCACGCACTTCTATCCAGTCAAACGAAGCCCAACACTTCCATCTTCTGGACGCGCGATTCATAGACAGCGTTCAGTTCCATCAAGGAGGCTCTGGCTAACGCAACGCTCCTCGCGTATCCAAAGAGCGACATCACGTCACCCACAATAGACGCCTCGGACGTTTTTATAGGAGCAGTCTTGAAGCAGTTGGTCGACGGAGTCTGTCAGCTGGTCGGTTTCTTCTCAGGGAATGTGCTATAACGACCAAGCATTGTTATAGCACATTCGGTCGCGAATTGCTCACGACCTATTCGGCTTTCAAGCACATTCGACACTTCCTAGAAGGTCGGCAGTTTATTATCCTCACCGATCACAAGCTGCTTACGTGTCAATCTACCGCTACCAACTCTTCCCACACCCCAAGTGAGATCCGCCAACTTGCCTACTTATCGGAGTACATTACTAATATCCGGCGCATCAGTAGCGAAGACAACCCAGTTGCGAACGCGCTTTCCCGAATAGAAATCAACGCAACTATAAATGAGTGCCTACCAGTCAACTTTGCCGCTATGGCTAGTGCACAAGAGGACGACAGCGACCATCTGGTGTAGCGACTCCAAGAGAATACCCTGAAGTTTGAAGATGTCCAACTTCCAGGCTGCAAGATTTCCCTCGTTTGCGACATCTCTACCGGTTGGCCTCGCCCTTACGTTCCAGCACCATTTCGCCGCAGAGTCTTCGACGGCTTGAATTTCTTGTCGCACCCCGGTATACAGCGCCTCACCACAGGGCGATATGTATGGCCTCGAATGAACATCGACGTCCGCCGCTGTACACGTGCTTGTCTCAAGTGCCAGCTAACCAAAGTCTAGCGCAACAAGGTCAGCCCACTGGGTACCTTCACGCCTCGTGACTCGCGGTTCAGTCACGTGCACCTGGGCCTCGTAGGCTCTTCGCCCCCATCGCAAAACAGCCGGTATATGCTAAGCTGCGTAGACCAATTCACGCGGTGGCCTGAGGCACTACACCTCACCGGCATCACGGCAGAGTCAGTCGCCCGCGGACTCATCACCGTGTAAATAAGCCGCAACAGAGTTCCCAAGACCATCACAAGGGATTGAGGTCGTCAATTTGGCTCCGCGCTCTTCCGCAACTTGTGCCGAATGCTTGGTGTCAACCTTATCAAGACGACAGCCTACCACCCGATGTTGAATTGCATGGTTGAGCGATTTCACCTCCAACTCAAAGCGTTGCTCATGGCCTCGCAATCGTTGATGCCCTTGACGGAGCGACTACCACTCGTCCTGCTCTCTCTGCGCAGCACGATACGTACGGACGCGTCTTGCCCTTCGGCTGAGCTCGTAATAGGCACTACCCTAAAGCTTCCTGAACAGTTTTTTTAAAACGTCAGCGGTATCACCGGTGGACGTAGCTGATTATGCCAGCCGCTTCAGGAATGCCAGGAGAGATGTGTCACTATTCCGGTACGTCAAAACTCACACTCAAGTTTCGTCAGTCGTGCGCTCCGTGACTGCACCCACGTCTTCATCCGACATGACACAATCAGACCACCACGGCAACGTCCTTACGACGGACCCTTTAAGGGCGTCAAGTGTGGCCCGAAGCATTTCGTTCTGCTGCCTAATGAACGCTAAGACAGTGTCTCCATCAACCGCATAAAGCCGGCTTTCCTTGAAATTGACGCCGTCATAGAAATTTACAAGCCATACACGAAAACCAGACGAACGCGCTTACCTATAGCAGAACCTACAACCTGCTAACAGGGTTCACTCTTTCGCGCACGGGCTTCCTCGCTACAGGGGGAGCCTTTTCGCAAGTCGTCAGCGTATCGGAGAAGACGAAGAAGCTGTGCCGCAGCTGCTCCGCATGTTCGAGCCAGCACAAGAGAAGAAGACGCCAGCAAAAATGACAGCGCCTGTGGATGCCCATGCCAGAGCAGAGATAAAATAAAATATGTGGGATACCAAACGCCGCGCGTGTGCCTACAGAGGAATATAACAGCAGCATACAAACCAGGGTTCTCACGACAGAAAAGGCAAACCAAGACCCGAACACCAAAAAAATAACCTCCAAATCTGAAGACACCTTCCAAAACTTTAAAATTCACGTCAACGGACTGTACTCACAAAGATAATGACAGAATATCTACAGCAACTAAGCTGATCATGGTGGAAGATATTTCTTTTATGGGAAACTGAGAAGCTTTCTAAGATCGCAAATGTAAACCGCCAGGTCTTAAAGGTGAATGGACGCCGAAGCCGAACACACCTGGACAAATATTGTCACCACCAATATGCTTAGAAGTCCCTGGCGGAAGCAAGACAAAACCCCTTCCTAAAGCGAGTGGAAACGGAAGGAATACCGCGAGGACAGAGATGCTATTCCCTTGTACTGCATATAGGTTCTCCTCTTCTAGGAAGCTAGAAACGTCGAGATTAAGGGTAATACGAATGACCCATCTTATTTCAGCGAAGAATGCCGAAAGAGCGTCATAGCTGCGTATAAGAGAGAGCAGACGAAGACAGAAAAAGACGGCTGGTGCTTCTGAGGTTAACGAAAGCAAGACAAGAAAATCAGGAAAACTGTCAGAAGCGACCTACAAAAAACATCTTGGCAGAGACTGCATCATCGTAGTTCATGTGAACTAAAAGTGCTCATAGAAAGTCCACATCGGGAACACGTTCAAAAGCACGCATTCGGGACAAGCATCGAAAACACCGCGGAAAGAGCCGGCACAGCTGAAAGCTTAGATTGTCCGATACAAACTGACTTGGAACTGGTACAAATACTGACTAGTATTGTGTACTAAGAAACTGGGTGTATGTTTAGTGTTCTTGTTCTTCATGCGTCCATATGGGGGCGTGGAGAATGTTAAAAATTTTCTGTGAACGAGGAAGAGGGCAGTATTATCATAAAAATTAGTTATGTGTTCGGAATCAAGAAGAGGTCAATGGGTGGGCTGCGCCATGGGCATGGCGGCTCGTTCTCTTCTTTACAAAGGGAGTGAAGTTCTTGCCCAATCTGCTTTTTGTGTGCCCTATACTATCGGCGTTTTTTTTCACTTACATATAGAGGGAGAAAAAACATGGACAGATGGGAGCAACCTAGAGAACAAGCCAAAACAAATGGCAGATCCCTGGTACAGTAGGAATCACTGATATGTTAAGCGCGAATGGGAAGTGTTAATATGTCACCTTAAAATCCGCACAACAATACGAGGTAGAGGTAAATGATACCGTACATGACTTCCGTGTCACGATTATTGTGTTTGAAAGTTTCGTTTGCTTTCGTCGTCTATTCACGTCACGTAATGCCCAATTTCGTATATGTGGAGCTAACAAAACGGCAGCGAGCACGCTATGAGCGTGGTATGTTGTCGTGGTCTTAAATGACATGCGTGTCAGGTTTGTCCTGTTTGCACAATTTTTTCCTCCAACGACGTCCCGTGACACAAAAATTGGTATATGTAGAGCTAGCAAAACGGCCGCGAGCGCATTATAAAAGGCCCAATATACTCCAACGTAGCGCTGACGCGTGCGCTTGCTGGCCAAAGCGACGCAACGTTAGCCAAACGCGAGCACTCTATACTCGACGCCAGACGCGACTAGTATCGTTGCCGCGGCCCGACGGCAACCAGTGGGAAACGCGACATGCTTCATTTCACGCCAATGAGTTTCCCGGGCGTCTCCCTCTCTTCGTGACGGAGGACGTTGGACGCGGAGAAATGCGCATGCGTCAAAACAACGCAGCGTGACGCGCGCCTGCGAGTATATGGCAGGGCCGGCGCCTGACGTGGCAACGCCGCCGGGACGCGACGAAATGAATGTCGGCGAACACGCACACCGCGACACATCGAAATGTATTGGCGCCTTTTGACTGCGGCTTGCAGTCATATTCTTCCACTGCACGCATCTCATGACTGCCATGTTTCATTCAGTCACATGCCTTCTTCATTCATTCACGTACCATACTACACAATTTGGTATATGTGACGCTAGCGAAATGGCCGCGAGCGCATTATGAGCATGGCATGTAGTCATGTTGTTACATGGCATACATGTCATGATTATCATATTTGGATCTGTCACTTTTCTTCGCCATGCAATCACGTCATACCATACCAGTTTTGCAACATGCCATGTGAACGAAACAACCGCAGGAGATGCAGAACTATGAAATGTAAACCATTACATTCATGGCATACGTTTTATGATTTTCAGGTTATGACAAGTCAAATAGGTTCTTCATACTATCATGGTAAGCCATAGCAAGCTTGGTATTGATATCATTATCGAAAGGGCACGGAGAGCTAAATGTCGTAGGCGGCTAGATAGATAGATAGATAGATAGATAGATAGATAGATAGATAGATAGATAGATAGATAGATAGATAGATAGATAGATAGACAGATAGATAGATAGATAGATAGATAGATAGATAGATAGATAGATACGCTCAAAGTCGCCGAATTTTGCTTGAAATGCTTCGCATTTATAACTCCCATCTGTTTTTTTTCTGTTTAGAGTGTACGGCAAACTAGAGAATGACCATCTGCTTGTGAAAAATACAGCGCTGATTTCTGCCCGGAGTCACACTGATATAGTGTATCCGATAGACCTGCTGCCTTCTCGGCCGCCGTGTTGGCTTTCATTCCCAACCAGTAGTGTCGTAGGTTGGTCGCGACCATCTTCACTAAGCCAGAGAAATACAGCGTGGCGTGGCGACGTGTTAACACCTTCTCCAGACTTCACGGGTGCGGCGAAACGTAAAAGCATGGGCTCATCTAAACGCTCATTCAAACGTACGCACAACGCATCACAGCGCAATTCCTAGGTGTTCGACCGCTCCGAGCGACACGCAACGCCAACGTTCACCAGAATTAAGAAAGAAGACTCAGCCAACAGAGAAGAGACGGCTAATTTTCTTGATAACAGTTCGCTCACGGCCCATCTCCCGCGTGGTTTATCCTTTTGAAGACTAAGTAGATTGCACGCGGGACGCATCTTTGTTTGGTTACTCCTCCAGGGTCTAGCCCTTCATCGCACGCACATATTGGGATTCGTTTTTCCTCCTTCGGGTAATTTTGACTTAGCGTGTCGGGTCGTGGCCTCGAATGATAACTTTCCGGAGCCACGTGTGCACACAAACTATACCAATATCGAATCAAGATGAAAGACTAGGTTGAGCTGCGCCGAGACAAGATGGAAGCCATTCTTCTCGATTAGCGCTGACAGTGACCAATTACTGCGCTGTAAAACAAGGCGTCCGGCAATGAGACGTTTTCCTCTTAAATGAGTAGATAGGAAAACCTCAAAATTTCTTCGGCAGAATAATGACGAGGCCTCAGGTCTACCAGATCCGCACGTCAAGGGATTGCCTCTCGCCACTTCGCGTGCATGCTGGACTGCCCAGAATTCGTCGGCGAGCTTGTAGCTACGTAGGGCGGCTTCCCACCTCGCTGAAAGAACATCGGAACTAATACATTTTGGTTTAGCCTAGCATTCCAAAAACATGAGTTTTAACGTAGCTGTGTCTGCCTTGGATACCTTACAGATGTTTGTGCTATAAATATCAGGGTACAGCAGGGTATAGGGTGATATAGCAGTGGATTAAAATAAGAGTTTGTTTGCAGCTGTTGCATCCTACACACAAAAAAACGATGAAGTAACGACATAGAAATAAGTTGATTTGTTTCTGAACTTCAAAGCACAAGATTTGTCTATTGCTCTTTTCTTTATGCTTCGAAAAGGTGGTCACGTCTAGGCTACGAGACTGCAGCACACTCTTTTAATCGCAATAACGGTACATCCACCGCTGTCAGATCACAGAGGAGAAGGGAGAGAGATTAACAGCAAAACGAGTCTTGCAGGGCATTTTACTAATAATATTTTTATGTAGGTGTAAAAGCTAAACAAAAGCAATGAACTTTGTTGTTTTTCAGATGATGCCAGCATCAATAAAGTGAAGAATAAAACGTTGTTTTTTGCATTTATGTAGGTGGTCAAAACTGAAATTAAAGGCGTTGGGGTGGCAACAGAAAGGAAGAACGGCCAATATAAACTGCCTAAAAAACAGAATGGATAGCCAGCACGGCCCAGGTAGCCCGCCTAAATTTTACACGATAAGATGCCATGCAATACGTGCACGTTTTAACGTGTCCTCGTATACACCTAGCGCACTGAAACGCACAGTGAACACCGCGGGACAATTCGACCGCTTTTATTCGACATGCGCCGTGTTGTAGGAACTTTGGGACGCTCAAGACTAGCGAATAGTGAGAAACTTCACTGAAATTTTGATGCACGGGGTGAGCAGCGACACCAGTGAATATTCTTCGCAATGGTTTCAGCGATGTGGTGTGCGTGGTCGGGTGGGTATCTTCGTGAGACTGTGTTGTTGAAAGGATGGAAGCTGTCCAATATGATGAAGTACGTGTATATCCTGGAAGGAACAGTTTTTCGCATAGACAGGAATTGTGACTTTTCAGTGAAGTGCCACGCCTTGCACGACGTAAGCTTAAAGGTAAGAGTGTTCAAATTGCTACCGAAGATCGACCTCGTATATGTAGGGTGCTGTTGATGCGCCCGCTCTGGAATGAAATTAGCGCCTCGGAAAGCACTGAGGTAGCATTCTGCCGGCCCAGTGACAGCTGTTTTGAGCCAGGAGATCCATTATACTTAGTCGGCAGTCACAGCTTTCACACTGCATTACAGAAGCAGTTTCGTCACATGCTCTCTTTTATCGTGTGTTATGCGGTGTGCATTAACACAAGGAATGTTCCATCACAGTCTCTTTAAAACAGAAAAAGCTTCTGGGGCTTATGGTGAATTGTCAAATACATGTCCATTGCAACCTGCAGATGAAATTACAGTGTAAAATGGAGATTAGTGGTGTCAGTGGAAACGCAAAGGTCTCGCAATGCTTGTACTTCAACAAAGTTCACTCGCCATCGTCTGCAGACCATCCGCAAGCTTGTGGTCGGCCATCATCTAAATACCTTCCGGAAAAGCACCTTTGAAAAACCTAGTAGTAATTGATTTTTTGGTCGTTTCTTGTGTGATAGGCTGTTTGTGATCAGTAAGTAAAGGAATGTGCAAAGGTTAGCATGGTCTTCGTAGCATTTATCGTTTTGTAACCGACCTGGAGCAGTGCTGGTTGAAGTCAGACATATTATTGTATTTGCACTGAATTATCACAAAGATATTTGTTTCTAAATTGCCTACTAAGGTTGACGCTTGCGTACCAAAAAATAATATGTTTTTTTTTCTTTGTGGACGTAATAAAATATAATCTCACGTGTTACAATAAGGGCGTTGTTTCAATCAAATAAAAACGGTGCGCGTGAAATGCGGCATGACGCTTGCTACATAGGCATACGATGTGATTTATTTAACATTTTGAAGACAAGTTTAAAACAGATGACTGGTAATGTTTTACTCCTATGCATTGGTAGAGAGCGACGCCGGAGGGAGTAAACAATGCTGTGGCATAATTTTACCTTTGAATAAAAAGCTTTTATTATCAGTTGTAGCATGTGTGAACATAGCTATAACGACAGTCACGAAGCTTCTTTTTCTCGTTTAAATATTGCACATTGCAGCATAGTTCACTTTATTAGCCATGTGCATTGCTTTGCATCACGACCTCTTTTGTTTGTAAGCCCGCATGCTACCGCCAAGACGCCGCACCATTTTTGCGGAAATTGCAGCTCTGGTTCATCATACTGCGGAAAGCAGACTTCTCAGCGTTAAAAACAGACGTACTATTTCTAAAAGAACTGCTTACTTATAAGCGTATCCTATTCAGGCGAGGGCGCGCGGATTGTCATATATCTACCCGAGAATAACCATAGGTAGCTTTGGCTGACACGCACGTACGTTCGGAATATGGAAGGATTGACTGATGTGTGGCGTTTAACGTCGCGAAACCACCATGTCAATATGAGAGACACCGTTGTGAAGGACTCCGGAAATGTGACCATTTAGGGCTGTTTGAACGTGCCCTCCAATCTGAGCAAACGCGATTGCAGCATCTTCGCCTCCATCCTAAACACAGCCGCCGCTGCCGTGATTACATACCCCTACCTGCTAGGATATGGAATAAAATCACTGCAATACATGACTGGAGAATATCACGTATTATCGAGTACAAGAAACTCACAGTGAGACGCTCTTGCTTCACAGGCACAATCCTGAAAAATGTGGGCTTACTATGATGAACTTATCGTGAACCAAGGATTTTTTTCTATAATAACATACAGAACAAAAATAAACAGCAATCGCAATGACTTCTGTACTCCTTTTTTTTCAGCTCAAGTTCGACGCTACACAGTCTTGAAATTATTTGCAATACATTACTCTAACACATATAAATTAAATTTTGTTGAGATTTGTCATGTCACTTTTCTGTTTCAATCAAATGTTCACAATGTCTCATACCCAGCCAATTGTCATCCTTAAAGTATACAGTTTGCTTCAAAAAGTGCGTAAGATCTGATTTAAAAGTTACAAAAAGATGCATCTGTGGGCTACTTGTGGCGTTAACTTTTTACTGCGGCGAAAGACACCTGAAGATGCGTTCTAATATTACACTATACGTGTTATAACCTGTAGAATTAGGCGGTCGAGTAAACTGGCCAAATTTAAGACCTTGCGTAGAATAGTCGATAGGTACTTTAAACCTTTCTGAAAGGCAGCTACTGGAAATCTCTGTTGAGCGATAAAATCTGAAATACTTAGCCAGGAAATTCAAACTGGTGTGTCAAACGGCCCATCTACTAAAAACGTCGAGAACCGCGCCGATGAGACACTGTTTTTCTCACCGCTCTCCAACCGTCAATCTATACACTTAGCTTCGTGGAAACAGAATTTTGCCGTAGAGCCGCTTGTCGACTCTCGTTTAGGCTCCTCCCCAATTCGAGAGAAGCGGTGTTGCTTTTTTGGGCATTTTTTCAGTAAATGGCTGATGCACTGTTTGGCGTATCAATTTTGGTTTCGCCTGCAAAACTTGGCCTCATATCAACGCCCCGTAAGGCTTCTTAGTGGCGGCCTTTCAGAAATTTTATTGTACGTATCTACTATCTTCAGGAAGCGCTTGGTTTCCCCGCTTGATTAGACCGTTTATTTCCACTAGTTAAACATTGAACAAGAAGAGTACCTTACTTGGGAGGTGCAATGCGCTCAGTCATCGATTTTCTGAAGAAGTAATTGCAGAAGCATTCATTATTTCCGGCAGCACTATTCGCTCACTTGTAGTTGCATCCCATCACGTCGGTTAGAAGTGCTACATGCGTGAAAACTAGACAAACACTGATTTTATCCTGAACTTGTCTTAGTGCAATCAAAAAACTCCGAAGCGTTTCCCCGAGGGTGAACATGGTTAAGTGCGAATGCACGGGGTGGTGCTGTAAGAGGGAGTAAAGTTAAAATCCGTTGGCTTTCGCCAGTGAGTTAACGTAAACTCCCCCGTGTGATCACATTGCGATTTCCACAAACCATTAGGCCCTCTTGGGAATTCTCGGTGAGTTTATGCGCATATGTAAGAGCAAATTCACACTATAATCATGTTTATGTCCGTGGCCCGCTTCGTCTGCTTGCGCTCGGCATCACGAACCCTTCGCCACGCTGCCTTTTCTTCAACCGGCGCGAGATCTTCAATGACGCGTGAGTCGAGGTTGATGCCTGCGATGGATCCATACCTATTACCATAGAGTTTCTTACAATACTTACTAGAGGCAACTCTGGCGCTAGTGTCTATGGGAGCTGCAACACACGGCGCTTCAGCGAGCATGGGAATGATGGGTAGTACCCACATTTGTTTAATATTCGTACTTATGGCCTGCTTTTGACTCCGTGTGTGTTCGTGTGGCTTGGAGCTGTTTTCTTTCGAAACAAGTATTAGCGAATGTTCAGCGGTTGCGCTTCACCATTTTACTTTTTTAGACTTACTTTTTAAATTGGCTCACGAAGTTCAAAAGGGTTCAATCTTTCTTTCAAAACAAAATTGAAACACAGCAATAAACGAAGCCGCAAGTACGATTTGCCGCCCACAAGTACGAAGACTAGGCAAATGTGTGTACTACCCATGATTCCCATGGTCGCTGGACGATCGCAGCGCCAGACTGCCCTATAGTTAATTTTGAGAAACTCTATGCCTATGACGACTTGCCGATCTCGAGCAAGTCGTGGCGGCGCGGGCGCGCGCAGCCACGGAGCAGAGGGCGGAGTGCGCGCTATCACGTGGTTGTTGACGTCGCTGCGCCGTTGCTACAGATGCTCCTCTCTGCTTCTCGCGCCTTAGCAAGGGGAGAGAAGGAGGCGTACCACAAACGGTGGATTTAGGGATCGCTTTTGAAGTGCGTTCGCACTTAAAAGTTCACAATATTGCCAGGGACTTTTCTTATTTTCACTTTTGGTTTTTTCGGTTTTTGCTCCCAAATCCTGTCGAAAATGCTCAGCGCAAACGGCACCTAACTGTTTAAGAAAGTACACGATTGTATAGATCGTTCTGTTATGATTGCCCGCAAGACGCAAACACTCCAGATTATTTTAGAGTCTGCGTGACCACCAGTCATAAAGCAGAAAATTTGAATATTCGAAGCCGCATGTAGAAATCTGACCTGCGTCAGTTGTCAGTTGATCGATAGCGTACGCTATAGTTATGCCGCTACTAGTGCCACTGTGTTGCTTCAGTCTGACTTTTTGTTTGCCAGCCCCGAATTCAGCTAAAAAACAGTTTTACCTCTCGGCTGCTGACCCGCATGTCACGGGATAAATCTCGGCTGCGGCGGCTACATTTCCGATGAAAGCGGAAATGTTATAGGTCTGTGTGCTCAGATTCGAGAGCACATTAAAGAACCCCAGGTGGTCGAAATTTCCGGATTCCTCCACCACGGCTTCTCTTATAATCATAAGGTAGTTTTGAGACGTTAAACCCCAAAAATTAATCAAATCAAACAGTTTCACTTGAACATCCATTCTGCACTCCTCGTCACGTCTCGACCCTGTGACAAAATGTAATAAAGCTCCAGAAGCTCGTTTTCAAGTTTGCCGTTTGATGATTTTATGGCTATTCACATGTGTGCTTATTTATTTATCGATGAAGCTTGCTCTTCAGTTTAAAGATACAAAGTAAAAAAATACGTAGCATCGCTACAGAGGAGCGAAGTCACCGAAGCGGTTGCCGACAGCCGGTGTTAGCACTACCAAGCCTTAGGTTAGTCACGCAATATCAACAGCCAACCTTTATAAGTACCTTGTTTATCTTGCAGTTGAAGAAAATGCATGGAATAATTTTTTTTCAAAAGCCGCGAAAAGTTCTTAATGAACGTGCTTATTTGTGCAGCCCTGAAAGCAATACAAGATTCAAACAGGTACACTTGCTGCAGTCAATGGTGAGCCGTCACCTACAAAAGGGTGGCACTCTGGGCCGGTGCCCTATAGAAATAAAAAAACTCATCTCAAGGTTCCCCCAAAAAGTTCTGCCAACGCCCCTGCTCACCTGGGCTAACACGTTTCAATGACACAGCCATCATTCTCGACATTTATAGCGAATGGGCAGCACTCGCAACGTTGTATAGTGCGAACTCATCAACCATGCAGATGCAGTTTAAAAATAACGGGAATGTTAAACAAGCAGTGACCGTCACGAATTAGCTGCACAAAGGTAAAATGACGCAGAGTGATAGCAGAATTGTTTAGAATTACTTCTCAAGCGATATTCTAGTTGACGCGTATAGCATTTCCCTAGCAGAACGCTTCATTTCGGTTGCAAATCACGTTTGCTAGAGCTCGAAGAAGTTTCACTGCACCACAAGACACAACATAGTCTACCACGTGACGAGAACCCAACCACAACACACTGCTATACCATAGAGGTTAGCCCTACGCAAGCACACGCCACACAATGATGCAGCTTGAGCGCCAGAATTTTTTTTAGAAGGGGTGGGTTGGGGTACAGATTTGCTCGATTTTTTTTTTGTTTTGCTATATAAACGAGATTTCTTTGCTCCTGCCGTAGCTGCCATATTTTCATGACCATTGAAACTAAAATGAACTGGCACGCGTAGAGTAATGCGCTGACTATTCTGCTGGTGCCACTACTGTGCCGGGAAGTTCCATGGGAGCATGCATTTCCCCGTATGATTTTACACTTCCTCCCTCAGTTTGCACTTAACATCTTCGTCTTGCAATCATTCGTCCTGCGGACTATTCGTTGCGTGGAAGAATGGCAGCGCTAATTCTGCCTTCGCTCTTCTGCGGTTAGAGTGTATATCTGCACTTCATCTTGTATCACTCTTCTCCTGTAAAGGCAGAAGACGTGCTGTCAATAGACAACACAACACGATTTTATGAAAAGCGCAGCATCATAAAGGTGACGAAGCCCCGGTGTCACAAACCTTCTGTCAGCCTGCTTGGCAAAAATCCACTTTGTCAAAGTTCTTCACTGCGATTTCTTTATTTTTTGCTGTTTATGCAGCATCGATATAAACGAGGCCTACCAGATTGATGTCGCACCGCGTTTTTCGGACACTTACAATATATTTTGCTCATTTAGATTTAATTATTTGGTATAGTACCACGGGCACATGTCCTGTTTGCGTTAGGCAAATTTTTTAATGTTGGCTCGATTTATCGACTCCAAACGTAAGTCATGATAGTCAGCTTTCATTCACGTGGAGCCTGTAAAGGAAAACTACCGATCGGTGAAAAAACCAGACCGAACGCCGCTTCTCGTTTTCAACTTCTTCTTCTTTCTTGCAGTACTAGTCTACACAAGTTTCTTCCTTTTCTTTTTCAACATACTCCCACCCCCCAGTAGCGTCGCTCAATTCCAGTCTGTACAATTTGTGTACTGGTTTTCTGAAAATCTTCCCGTCTTGAGCTTTCACTCGACAAGCTCGTATTATTACATCTTGTCCAGGGTAAACGTCTGTGATACGCCCAAGGAGCCAAACTCCTCTGGAAATCCCACACTGTTCGATTATCCCCACGTCATTTACTCGGAGGCAGTTGCTGGGATGAGCTGGGTATAGGTGAAGTGCGCGTAGTTCTAATAAATACTCTTTTTTTCAACACATCCACATATGATTCATCATCTTCTGTTGGTATCTCAACTTTTTGCTGATGTTTCTTTAACCAGCTTGAGCATTGATGGCATCGTAGTTAGTGTTGCTCTGATCCGGAGGCGCTAACAATGAACGTCCAACAAGAAAATGCGCTGGACATATCGGAGAGGGCTCTTTGGTGTCTGTATACGTGTAGGTCAGCGGTCTTGAATTAACAACCGCTTCTACCTCAGTGGCATCGTTTCAGCTTGTTCGCTGCTGAGCTTGCTTTTTCCCATCACCTATTGCAACGATGACTTGACAGTCCGAACAAGCCTCTCCCACCAACCACCCCACCAAGGTGCACATGGCACGATAAATTTCCACTCTATGCGGTAGTTCAGCAAAAAAGATGCAAATAGAGAGCTCTTTATGACACTCCAGATGTTCCCGAGGTCCCGTGACGCTCTCTTGAAGGCGAGAGCGTTATCCAAGTACATTTTTGCGGGTACTCCTCCGCGAGCAAGAAACCTCCGGAACGCTAACAAGAAGACGCTGGTCGAGATCGCACTCGTCAGTTCAAGGTGTACTGCTCTAGTCGTCGCACAGGTGAACAGCAGGATATAAGCTTGTGATGTGTCACCATCTAGCTCACGTTGCTTTATATATATTGGACCTGCAAAGTCCAATCCTACTACATCGAATGGCCGTGACGATAGAAGACGGTCTTCAGTCATTGGCACATATTGCACGCTCCCAAGTTTCACATTGTACCTTTAGCAGAGAAAGCATTTGTTGATGATTAGCTTGACTTCTTGTCGAGCCTTGCATCTTAGTGTTAGCCCCAACACTATGCAAAGCTCTGCAGTGAGCCTCAATCACTACCAGAGACGTGAAAGGATGTCTCTGTGGCAGTATGACCGGATGTTTTTCGTCATATGTGGCGTCCAATTTCTCGAGTCGTACGCCAAGCTGATGCTGTCTGTTTTAGTCCAAGAAAGGGTGAAGATCGATCAGCCTAGACTGTTTGGGGAAGGGGTGTCAAGCTGCAGTTGTTCGACGTCGTTCGCGAATACTTCCAGCTGAACACATCGGACCCAAAACATTTCAGACTTGCTTAGATCCCGTGCCGAAATTTCTTCGCTGAGTGAAGTTTGAAGTCTACGGCATCGATCCACAAAGCGAAAAACCCAGGCGGTGACGCGCAAGAGCTTTTGCAGGTCGCTATGCTTCCTTATATTAATCACCGGGTGTAAGTTCCTGGATGACGCTTGAAGAAAAACCTGTTGCGTCTCAATCTCTGCCTCTTCGTTTATCGGTTTGTACTGGTTAGGTTCTGAAGGCTAGCTTGATTTTGGCTGGGACTACCATTCAGGTCCATGCCACCAATAGCGACATGCACAGAGAGTCCTTATTGGTATGCCTCTAGTCAGTACATCCGCCGGGTTGTCTTCGCCCGGGCAGTAGCACCATAACGCTTTTTCAGTAATTTGCGTTATTTCAAACACTCTGTGCTTTACAAATTGACTCAACTTGCGATAGTTTCCGCAGATTCAGCTCAGTGTGATCATGGAGTCAGTCCACATGATGCAGTTGAAATGTTTGAAATCCCACGAGGAGCAAATGTATTTTAGTAATCTGTCTCCCACTGCCACGGCCATAAGCTCGAGCTTTGGAAGCGTTATTGTCTTAATAGGTGCCAATCTTGACTTCGCTACTATGAGAGAGGTAGCGGAGTTTCCACCTTCATCAAATGCTCTCAAATAGGCACATGCTCCGTTAGCCTTCAGGTTGGCGTCGATGAATATATGCAGTTCAGCCTCTTTAAGTGCTCCATGCAGTCCGTCTCTCACGCAACGCGGAATCCCTATGTGGCCAAGCGGTATTAAATCGGCACACCAGGCTGCCCACTGCGTCTTGATCTCCACGGGCAATTCTTTATCCCAGGAATGGCCTAAAACCCAAAGGCGTTGAAACAAAAGCTTCGCAGTGATGGTGAATGGTGATAGAATGCCAAGCGGGTAATAAATTCGAGAAGCAACCTTTAGTAGGGTGCGTTTCGTGTCAAGCTGGCTAGCCACTAAATACTGGGCCACAGATTTGCAAGAAAATTTGAAGTAATCATTTCCTATATCCCATTGAATTCCCAAGACAGCAGCTGCTTCTCCGGATGCTACTTCTACTTGCTCCTCCTGATTGTCAAAAATGCTCTGCAGCTAAAGGTCATTGATCTTCCACTTTCTGAGCCTTATGCCAGCATCTTTCATAATTGTTTTTGACTGCTCATAGATGCGCCGACCTTCATGGAATGTCTCCGCACCCACCAGTAAATCTTCGACATAGAATGCCTTTTTAATGTAGAAGCGAGCTCTTTGTCATCACATGCATTATCTAAGTGGTAGTGAAAAGTTGCCATGAGCGAGAAAGGGCTTGACGTTGATCCAAACGGTACCCGTGTCATGCGCCATTCGACGAGCTTACGGTGTTGGCTTACGGAAATAGAGTCAAACCAGAAAAACCGGAATGCGTCTCGGTCAGCCTCCTGTATATCAATTTGTAAGAATGCCTTTTCGATGTCGGAATTGATGGCGACAGGGTACCACCGAAAGCGAAGAAGGACTTGCAGCAATTCTGGATTGAGATTCACTCCTTTATCCAAGCAGTCGTTAAGGAATGATACACCTTGGGTGTGTGACAATGCGTCGAACACTACACGCAGTTTGGTAGTTAACGATTCCTCTCTTATTACTTCCCAATGTGGTATATAATATATGGTGTGATCTCGATCCCGAGGAGTATCCTTAAGCACCACTTCCGCGTGACCCATCTCCAGATAGTGCCTGTTTACTCTGTCATATCGCTGCAACATTCCTTCCATCGTTGATAGCCTCCGTGTTAATCTTTATAGACGTGATAATTTCCCGCTTTTTCCCTAGAAGCCGTTTCTTAGCTTCCTTCCAAGGTAACGCCACAGTGTATCTGTCGCTTTTCTTGCTAATGGTTTCATGTAATCGTGCAACGGACTCAAGGGAGGAAGGTTCCGTTGAATCTGCGATGCCCATTGCTTCTGGTTACCAAAAAGATTGCAAGGTCTGCGAGTTGATTCGTCATCACCAACTGCTTGCACTTTCAGAAAGCAGACCATTTGGCTAGAGCTGCAGTCAAGAAAGGCTTTTTGGTGACGGGGTCCTTGTAGCGTCCATCCAAAAGCTATATCCATTGCTACCAGTCCTGGAACTTCTGCACTATTGAGGATACGTCCCGACATGATTTGCCAGAGGTGGTCCGCACCGATCAACAAGCTCAGGCTATTTTCCGTTTCCGCATCAAACTTCTTTTTGTCCGCAATGACCTTGCCTTCAAAACACAGGTTCTGAACGAAATGGCTGTCAGCTTTCGGGGAAGTGATATCGTGACAGATAACTGGAACAACGATTTCGCGCGACGTGCAGGTGTCAGAACCGTGTTGGCTACACAGAAGAACTTCTACCACTTGCCGTCTTTCCACAGTACTTGGTGATGAACAGCCAAACGTATTCAGCGCAATTTGAGTTTCTCCCAGCACCTGTAGGTGTAATGTCTTGGCGAGATCTTCCGTGACGAAGGATCCCTGGCTCCCTCCGTCGAGAATCCCTCGGACATACCTTGTTTTGCCGTTTTTGATGACAAAGGCGCAAAACGCTTGTAGATATACTTCACCGCGATTTGTTGTGCCCCCGCTCAGGGAATCCTTCTCACATAGCATAACTGATTGCGACGACACCATTCCTACTGTGCTGCCGAAGGAGTCAACTGGAAGAGAAGGTGTCGCGTTTGGATCGATGTATAGTGCGAATCACACATACTTGATGCGTGCCTCCCGTAGCAACTCGAGCAGGTGAGTTTGACGCGGCAAGAACGTGCCTGATGTCCTCGGGATGTGCATCGATAGCAGCGGTTGTCTTCCGCAAGCATTCCTTTCTTCGAATCGATGGCAAGGTTCGCGTCACAAGAACGGGTGCCATGTTTCTTCGACTTGCAGAAAAAAACACTCAACCCAGCTGCTCTATGTGCTGCTGAGGTTGCTGGAAGCCGTGCTGGTGCTGCCGCTTCGAGTCCTCTGTGCACGGTCATCCAGCAGTCGGTAATTAAAGGGCTTGCACTGCTCCCGACTTTCTAGCTCTATACGTGTATAGGTGAGCAGCTCCTTTAACTCCGCATCAGATGTAGCAGCTGCCACGCTTGGCTCAAAGACATTGGCAGCAGACCCGTTTTCTTTTAGTGCCTGACTGCGCTTTGCACGTGTGTAGGCAAAAATGATGTCGTACGGTAGGGATTTCTGTAAAATGTCAATTAGCATAGCGGAAAAGCTAAGCATAGAAACATTTAGTGCAGTTAGACAACAGATATTCAGCTGCACAGCATCGTAAAGTCGCCTAAGGCCATGGACGTCGCTTCCCCACTTCATGTGAGGTAGATTGCGAAGGGCTGATAGGTGGTGTGGCTCGATGCGTTTTCGATCTCCGAAGCGTTCCTTCAGTAACTCGATGGCGTCTGCGTAACAGGCTTCGGAAGTCGGAAAACCACATATCGCAGCTGCCGCTTCACCCGCAAGATAATGACGTAGATAGAAGAACTTCGTCGTTGTTGACAAAGCGTTGTTCAGGAGGACAGTTTGCTCAAACTGCTCCCAGAAAGCCGACCATTCTTTTATATCACCTCTATATGTTGGCATACCAAGGTTCGGCAGCCTTGGGTCAATTGCGGTCGGAACGTCAAAAGGTGTGTTTGCGCTCTGAGGAGCAGCCGCTGCTGTACTGCCTCTATGTCGCAAACCGTCTATCTTGCAGCGAATCTCAGCGAGCATGCTTATAGCTTCGTCGTTATACTCTGCTGCCGAGATATACTCTGCTTCGAGCTCCTCGAGCGCATCATTGATCTTCAAGAGCTCGTTGTTGCTCGCTGACAAACGGTCATAATGACCTGTGAGTTTGGGCTTGTCCGTGCTAGGGTCACTTAGCAGTGGCTTTGCTTCTTGCAGGAGCTTTGTGTTCTGGGCTCGTCGAGTGGAGTGCTTGGTCTTGAGGCGATTCATCGGATCCGGTGTTGGAGTCTAGTCCGGCCTACGCCGATCAGGAACGATTTGTCGCAGTCCTCGCCGCCCGAAGAACGGCGCGGTCGAGTAGAAGGTCCCCTCAAGTCGTGCGATGAAGAAGACGTGTCCGTACGAGGGGTTTCGGCACCACGATGTAAAGGAAAACTACCGATCGGCGAAGAAACCAGACCGAACGCCGTTTCTCATTTTCAACTTCTTCTTCTTCTTCCTTGCAGTACTAGTCTGCACACGTTTATTCCTTTTCTTTTTCAACAGTACCTATGTAAAATTGAGTTACACACCGACCTTGCATTTTTGTAGATGCAACGTCAAGGTCATCGGCTTCATCATATAACACATCCTTCGAAAATGTTGAGGAACTTTCGGGTCCAGTGCAGAGAAAGCTCCAAATTTTTACGAAAATAAACAATAAATTGAAATGATAGATGTGTGCCACATTAGTCGTGATCTTCAATGCATGCTCTGAATACAGCAAAGATGATGTAGTAATGGCATTGGCCCCACACACGTTCTAAATGTGCCATTTTGAAGATGTTATGATACATAATGTTAAGCAAGACTGAAAGTAGGGCTAGTTGGTGATACATTATAGGCAGAAACAGCGCACAAACTCACGGGACGAAGAGAAGAGACACAAACAAGCGCTGACTCTCAACTGAAGAATTTATTGAAATATACAAGTTATCTGAACACATAAGATAAAAACGCACAGAACATGCGCAGAGGCCCGGCGAATGATCGTGCCGACGTCATTAACAATTTTGTGCTACGGGTAACTGCGCAGGCGCGGCATATTCTTTTCAAACAAACATGCTACTGATTAAGATTTCTTCTTTTTCATGTAAAGATATTGATGTCTGACTGACACAGGACTCCCCTTCTTTTTTGATAAAGAATGCTTCCACTAGTTCTCTTGTGATCTCATCGCTATGTTTGACGAGCACTTCCGTTTTATTGAACAAGGGCCTGCATCCACACATGTAGCAGTGTGATGAAAAATTCGCGTACGTGCTGGTCTTGAAGGTTCCGGAGTGTTCTTTTGATCGTACATAGAGACAACGCCCTGTTTGTTGAATGTTTGCCCTAGCAAGGACTGTTTCTAAGCTTGTTACGGAAGATGAAAGGACAAGATGTATGTCTGAGTGTCCAGATGTCATTATGCGCAGTCTAAAAGAAACACAAATGAAAAGCATGTGGTTACTACCTCTTGCTGAGTCTTTGAAAGAAAAAAGTTGAAGTTTGTGACCGCGGATAAGGAAGGGTTTTTCGTATGTTGACTGACAGACAGTTCTCTGAAAAACCTTCAGTTGCTTTGATGAAAAACTTCCGGGTCCTGAAAGATGAGCCGAAAAAGTTAAGGAAAGGGCGAAAAGCCTCTTGCAGGAAATTAACCTAGAAAGCTTGTCTAAAAGTGTAGCGAAGGCTCAGGGGTTACAACTTGAACCTTTCTTTTCGATAAAGACGCTTAAACCGGAGCTGCATTTTCGCACCATCGTTTCCCAAAGAGGCACTTGGCAATTATTCGTTTCAACTTTTTTACAGAAGCAACTGTAAAAATTAAATGTGAAGGATCCATTCATTATACAGAATTCACAAGTAATTGTTAAGAATCGCGTTGTGCCAAGTTTGATAGATGCATGGCATTCAGTGTAGACGTATTGGATCTATATTATTCCCTTCCACAGCGGGAGCTAATGAAATGTGTGAAAGAATGAAATTTTGAGGACAACGACGAGAGAACTTTCCAAAACGAATGCGGTTTGAAAGTGGAAGCCTTTCTAGAGTTATTAATATTCTATTTGCAATCCACCTTCAACCTTTGGGAAGGGAAAATGATGGTTCAAAAAACGAGGGTCTGTATTGGGTCTAAGGTGGCCCCAGTTCTCAGCGACATCTTTCTCGAGAAAGTTGATTCAAGACTGGAAAAGAAGATGGAGGGGAAGGTGGTTCGTGTCGCCCGTTACGTGGATGATTACCTAATAGCAGTGCCGAAAAAGTAGGAGCGCAAAAATGTTGAAAAGGTTTTGCAGATCCTTCAAGAATCAGGCATGGGGCTTAAATTCACCAGCGAAATGCCTTCACAGCATGCCTTACATTTCCTAGACATAAAGATGACTTTTCTCAACCACCACCCTTGTTGGGAGTATAACCCAAGATCTGTGAAACTTTTGCTTAATTACAACTACGGCCATTCAAAATTAGTGAAAAAGGGCATCGCTACGTCTAGCCTAGGGGCTGCGATCCTGAAGTCGTGTTGGCACCAGGTGGAAGAAATCTTCTACGAACAGGTGTATCGCCTTCAGGTAGCCGGCTTCCCGACGTCCGTTATCTTTTCTGTTTGCGAAGGTCTCATACGTCAGATCAAGAAGGGTGAAAGAAGTGTTATAAAACAAGAGAGGTTCAATAAATGTGCCACTATGCCCTACAAGCATAGATTAGCCCATGCACTAAAAAATGTGGCATCGCGATACGATGTAATGGTTCTATTCTTAGCAAAAACCAAACTAGGAAAATTGTGCCCTATGGTCAACAAAAAGCATGATTAAAGAGCTCTAGCCAAAATAAATGCGGTGTTAAACACATGGACGCGCCACTACTCTGTGCACTAGGGGTGGTGTACAGAATTCTCTTAAAATTCGGAAGGGTTTACGTTGGGCAAACTGGGCGTTGTCTCTATGTACGATTAAAAGAGCACTCCGAAACCTTCAAGACCAGCACGTACGCGAATTTACCTTCCCACTGCTACACGTGTGGATGCAGACCCTTGTTCAATGAAACGAAAGTGCTCTTCCAACATAGCGATCAGATCACAATGGAACTAGTGGAAGCATTCTTTATCAAAAAGAAGGGGAGTCCTGGGTCAGTTAGACATCAGTATCTTTACAAGAAAAAGGTGAAGTCTTAATCAGTAGCATGTTTGTTTGAAAGTATTATGCCGCGCCTGCACAGTTGCCCGTAGCACAAAATTGTTAATGACGTCGACACAATCCTTCGCCGGGCCTCTGCGCATGTTCTGTGCGTTTTTATCTTATGTGTTCAGATAACTTGTATATTTCAATAAATTCTTCAGTTGAGAGTCAGCGCTTGTTTGTGTCTCTCCTCTTCGTCCCGTGAGTTTGTGCGCGGTTTCTGCCCATAACATATTGTTACTTTAAAATTTATGATGCAGCGCATTGCCTGAAAAGACCAGACGAAGACCACATATATTGCCACACCACAAGTGCCACTATATTGACCGCTATAATATATATATATATATATATATATATATATATATATCAGAAAGAGGTGTATACCTAAAGGCTAGTTTTTTCGTGTTTTGACACAATAATATTGAGATCTAACAGACAATATTGCCAAGGAATATATAGGGGAAGTTATTAGAACATATTAGTGTGAATAAGAAGAAAGAAAAGCGGGCGAAAAAATAATTAGCCGTGAACAGGAATCGAACCTACGACCTTCAAAAACGCGTTCGATGCTCTAACCACTGAGCTATCACAGCGGCCTTCCCCACCCTACTTTATTGGGTTTATATGTGAATTTAATTCTGAAAGTGTCAGTCAGTGCCATCTGTAGGCAAGCGGCGAGTGTGCAACACCATTTTATAAGCCTGTGTGGCGTCACGTAGCACGTGAACGTATTACGAGCGGGCAGCTGACTACTAGTTTCTGGTATACAACTTAATGACACCAAGTCTGCCAGTACGAGACCCTCGTTAATGTATAAGAGAAAACGGTGTATACCTAAGGGCTCGTTTTTTCGTGTTTTGACACAATATTAATGAGATCTAACAGACAATAATGCCAAAGAATGTATTGGGGAAGTTATTTGAACAATTTTAATTTAGATAAGAAGAAATAAAGGTGGGTGAAAAAATAACCAGCCGTGAGCGGGAATCTAACCTACGACCTTGGAATAACGCGTTCGATGCTCTAACCACTGAGCTATCACAGCGGCTTTTCCCCAGCCCACTTTATTGGGTTTATATGTAAATTTAAACTTGGGAGTGTCAGTCAGCGCCATCTGTAGCCAAGAGGCGAGTGTGGAACACCATTTTATAAACCTGTGCGACGTCACATAGGACGTGAACTTATTACGAGTGGGCAGCTGACCAATAGACCCTCGTATACAACATAATGACCCCAAGTCTGCCAGTACGAGACCCTCGTTAATGAATAAGAGAAAGAGGTGTATACCTAAGGGCTCGTTTTTCCGAGTTTTCACACAATATTAATCAGATCTAACAGACAATAATGCCAAAGAATGTATAGGGGAAGTTATTATAACAAATGTAGTGTTATATATATATATATATATATAAATATATATATATATATATATATATATTTATATATATATATATATATATATATATATATATTGATACGTGTATGACACTCTCGCCCCGACACAGCTGAATTGGCACCAAATGAAGAAGACGACAACGTGGTGGTAGTGGGGTGGACTCTCGAGCTTCTCTCGTTGGCCTGCCTGACTGTGCGCTCTTTAAGCCGTTAGCAAGATCAGCTCTCGGTGAATAAATCTTTCCAGTAAAATCTTTTCGCGGAGGTGCGGGGTCTTCACGCAACCCGGCTCTGGAACTCCGCAGTGGATGCCAGCTTTGTCCAGCCGCGATGCCTGAAACCGGCACTCAGGCCTCGCTATCCTCGCCGGCTTCATTACCTGTGATTCCCCCCCCCCCATCTTCTCGACCCTGGCACGTTTTACGGGACGGACAGCACGGCCGTCGAAGAATGGCTCGCATTATTCGAGCGCGTCAGCAAGCACTACAGGTGGGACGAAACGCTTATGCTGGCAAATATTCTATTCTACCTACGGGGTACGGCACGCGCCTGGTATGAGACGCATGAAGAATTAACCAGCTGGGACACATGCAAGCAAAAGCATCGCGATTTGTTGGGTCGGTCAGTTGCTCGTCAGATGGCAGCCAGGCAGGAACTCGCGTTGCGTGTTCAATCATCGACGGAGTCGTACGTCACGTACATCCAAGACGTACTGTAACTGTGCCGGAAGACTGACAAAAACATGTCCGAGACGGACAAGATCAGCAGCGTGTTGTTAGGCATTGCTCCATCATATCTGAAAGCCGGCGATTTGAGCAAGCTAAAAGCAGGCGAATCACCCACCGCATCGCGAGACTACCAAACACTGCTGCGACTTCGTCTTGCGAGGATTCTGCAGCGCCCCGGTCACATGCGCCTCCTGCCAATATCACAAGGACTGTTCGCCAGGAGCTGGAAGCCATGGCATTTGCTTCCTATCAGCCCCCTGCGCAAGACAACTGGGCAACAATCCCGCTTATTCAAGCCGTCGTACATCAGGAGTTTGCTAACCTGGGCGCCCAGGTTCTCCAGCCCGTCAGACTTATGCCGCAGTCAATGAGCACTCCCGTCCACAACGCTGACCACCACTCTGCTCCACTTGTCGCTGCGGCAGCTTCGACTCCTCGGTTTCCACCACGCTACCGAAATCCATCTGAGTGGCGTACGCACGATGATCGACCCATCTGCTTTTCTTGCTCTCGAGTTGGGCACATCTCCCGCCATTGCCGCAACAGGTGGTATTTCCGGCCAAGCTTTCGTAATGTCGATCGCCGTCAGGACCGCGGACACTATTCGCAACCCGGTTTTCCGGATGACCATATTCTGGACCCTTCAATTCAGCTCGCCGTTCAATTCCACGCTCCAAACCGTCTTACGCTGACGTCGTCGCCCAGAGAAACTGGTCTAGCCGCTCGCTGTCACCTCAGGGTCGGCCGTCAAGCTCCCCTCAACGCCGCCGCTCTCCGTCACCGGCTTATCCTGCCCATTACCCGGGAAACTGACGAGCGCAGCTCCTGGAGGTGGCGCTGCGTTGATGACTCGGAACGAAAACCCTCAACCGGCTACAAATTCAAGACGCAATTTACTTCGGGTGTTCGTTGATGGCCACGCCGTTACTGCTCTAATTGACACTGGTGCCCAAGTATCTGTTATGAGTTCTACACTTCGAACTCGCCTGAAAAAGGTTCTCACACCAGCTATGTTCTCTACTGTTCGAGTTGCCAACGGAAGTCGAACATCGGTGCTTGGTATGTGCACTGCCCGCGTTACTGTTGCTGGCCACCACACTTCCGTTCTCTTCGCAGTCCTCGATGCTTGCCCACACAACGTCATCCTTGGAATTGACTTCTTAACCGCCCACTCCGCCCTTATCGATTGTTCTACCGGTATCTTACGGCTCGAATTGTCTTTGTGCTCCGATTTCACTTCTGCAAGTCGCACTTGGCTACGATCCGTGGAGTCTTTACGGCTACCGCCCCAGGCTGCTATGTACATTCCTCTGTCGCCCTTCCCGTCCGTTCCTCATGGAGACTATCTGGTAGCTCCCCTCATTGATTTGACCCTTACGCACCACATCGCACTACCACATACTATAGTGGTTGATGCTAACAACACGGTGCTACTTCCAGTTCTGAACTTATCTACGTCGACCCAAATGCTTCTTCAAGGCATCACTTTAGCAGATCTTTCCACCCTTGATGAATGTTCGATTTGTTCTTTTCCACATGACACTAAGACCATGACGAAACCTTTCATCACGTCGCAAAATAACGCATTCCTCGACAAAATGATATCCAGCGACCTCTTACCTTCCCAAGTTGCGGCGCTCGGGAGTGTTCTATTTTCTTACCTGGATATCTTTGACGTCGACGGCCGTCCCCTGGGCCGCACAAGTGCCGTAACCTACCGCATCGACGCTGGCGACGCCAGTCCACTCCACAAACGCCCTTATCGCGTGTCACATGCTGAGCGCCAAGTAATACAGACGGAGGTCGAGAAAATGCTGAGTAAAGACGTCATTGAGCCTTCATCGAGTCCTTGGGCCTCCCCTGTGGTCTTAGTTGAAAAGAAGGACAACACCTGGCGCTTTTACGTCGACTATCGCCGCTTGAATCCGATCACCAAGAAGGACGTTTATCCTTTACCCCGAATCGATGATGCGCTCGACTGCCTCCACGGCGCCAACTATTTCTCGTCCCTTGACCTTCGATCCAGATACTGGCAACTTTCGGTCGACGACCGTGACCGCGTGAAGACAGCATTCATCACACCCGACAGCCTTTACCAACTCAAGGTCATGCCTTTTGGGTTGTGCAATGCCCCGGCTACTTTTGAACGTATGATGGACTCTCTTCTTCGCGGTTTCAAATGGTCGACCTGCCTTTGCTATCTGGATGATGTAATAGTTTTCTCGCCCTCCTTCGAAAGCCACCTGTCTCGTCTCTCGGCGATTCTTGACGTTTTTCGTTGCGCTGGTCTCCAACTGAATTCGTCGAAATGCTCATTTGGACGTCGGCAGATTAAACTACTCGGCCACCTTGTTGACGCCACTGGTGTTCAACCCGACCCTGACAAAGTCCGTGCAGTCCGAGAATTCCCGCTTCCCCGTTCCACACAAGAAGTTCGCAGTTTTATTGGGCTCTACTCATACTTCCGCCGCTTTGTCTTCAACTTCGTGGATATTGCTAGGCCCCTCACAGCTCTCCTAAAAAAATGTGGCCTTTTCTTGGGGAAGGGATTAAGAACATTCCTTCGCGTCGGTAATTACCGCCCTCACATCACCACCTGTGTTGGCTCATTTTGATCCAGTGACTCAAACAGAGCTTCGCACCGATGTAAGCGGCCATGGCATTGGTGCTATACTGTTACGTACAATCCAAATGTGGTACGAATAACTGTTTATTGGGGCGAACTTGTGCCCGAAAAGTAGCGGCGTCTGTAACAGGCGATCAGCAAAAAGGGATCAATCTCCGAGAGAGAAAAACCCTCGAGTGGTGGTCCACTTCTTCTTCATCAAAATCCCGTGCTGAGGAAGCGCGCGCCGTCACGGCCTTTTCTTGTTTGATCATAAAGCCGCTGATATCTTGGGGGGCGCATGAACTAGCGCGCGTAGTTTGAATACTGCGTTCACCTTGCGTCATTATCCCTCCTCCGAAAACGCATCGTCCCGATGCGTAAAAGCAGTGTTGCTGAGATGGTCTGAATGCGTGATTTCCAATGGAGAAATAGGTATTCCTCATAATCGGGTGTGTATAATTCGATGTTCATTGCCTGTCATAGTATGGCTTCATTCTGACTACATGCACAATTTCTGTGCTCCTTCGGCATCTTGATGAGCTCACTTGTCCTTCCGGTGACACCTCGTAGTTCAAGGAGCTGACGCGACGAAGGACTCGGTAAGGGCCGAAATAGCGCCGCATGAGCTTTTCGGAAAGGCCAGGCGTCCGCACAGGAGTCCAAATCCAAACTAGGTCGCCTGGTGCGTAGTCGACTCCTCTCCGACGAAGGTTGTAACGGTTGTTGTTTTATGCGATGTCGCGCCAACTGCCGTGCTTCTTCGGCTCGCTCAATGAATTCGCTGGTGTCAGGCTTGTGCTCTGTATTGTCGCCTACAGGCAGCATTGCATCTAATGGTGTGGTAACTACTCGACCATAGACTAGCTGGAATGGCGTCACTTTAGTAGTCTCCTGCACAGCAGTATTGTAAGCGAAAGTGGCGTACGGCAGTATCTTGTCCCACGCACGGTGCTCCAAGTCAACGTAAATGGACAACATATCGGTTAGAGTTCTGTTGAGTCGCTCGGTTAGCCCATTAGTTTGGGGGTGGTAAGCCGTTGTTTTCCTATGACTTGTGTGGGTAAGTTTCATAATGGACTGCGTCAGATTGGCTGTGAATGCAGTTCCTCGATCCGTGATAACCACCTTTGGGGCACCATGCCGTAGTACAATGTTAGTGACGAAAAATTCAGCTACTTCTATAGCCGTGCCCCTGGTGAGAGAGGCTGTCTCGGCATACCGGGTCAAGTAGTCTGTCGCCACTACTATCCATCGGTTGCCCATTGATGACGTGGGAAATGGACCGAGTAGATCCATTCCTACTTGTTCGAACGGAGACTCAGGTGGTTCAATTGGTTGGAGAAATCCTGCAGGTTTCAATGGAGGCGTTTTGCGTCTCTGGCAATCTCTACATGTCCTTACATAATGCTGTACAGCATCCAGTAACTTTGGCCAGTAGTATTTTGTGCGGATGCGAGCCAATGTTCTACTCACTCCGAGGTGTCCTGCTGCTGGGTCATCGTGGCAGGCTTCCAGGATTTCGGGTCGCAAGGCCGAAGGAACGACAAGTAGGAATTTCCCCTTGCTGTGCTCGAAGTTTCTTTTGTATAAGACGTTGTTTCTCATGAGGTACGAGGACAATCCCCGAACAAAAACTCGAGGAACACGCACGGGTTGCCCTTCCAGATGCTTGATCAGTTTAAGCAACTCCGCGTCAGATCGCTGATATTCAGTCATGTCTGCGGTGCTCACGGCCCCAAGAAACGGAAAGTCGTCTCCATCTTCCCCAGGTGCAGATTCCATTGGTTCGCGTGATAGGCAATCAGCATCGCTGTGCTTGCGACCCGACTTGTATACGACTGTTATGTCGTATTCTTGCAACCTGAGGCTCTATATAGCAAGTCGCCCAGAAGGGTCCTTTAGGCCTGCGAGCCAGCACAACGAGTGATGGTCGCTCACTGCTCGAAATGGTCTACCATATAAGTACGGTCGGAATTTCTGTATGGCCCATATTACCGCCAGACATTCTTTTTCCGTCGCCGAATAATTTATTTCAGCTCTCGAAAGAGTGCGACTAGCATATGCGACCACTCTTTCCTCTCCGTTTTGCAGCTGCACAAGGACGGCGCCTAGTCCCAAATTGCTTGCGTCCGTGTGAATCTCTGTTTCGGCTTCTTCGTGGAAATGTGCCAGGACAGGGTGGTGTAGGAGTCGCTGTCGTAGCTCATTGAACGCCTCTTCTTGCTCGCTTGTCCAGGTGAAAGGCATGTCTTCTTTCGTCAGTCGGGTTAGTGGCTCCGCAATCTTCGAAAAATCTTTAACGAATCTTCTGTAATAGGCACAAAGTCCTAAGAATCGTCTCACAGCCCTTTTATCTGTCGGTCTAGGAAACTTTTCTACAGCTGCTGTCTTTTCGGGGTCAGGTCGAATGCCTTCAGAGCTAACCACATGACCGAGGAAAAGTAGTTCATGAAAACCAAAATGGCACTTTTGGGGTTTTATCGTCAGCCCTGCTGAACTAATCGCTTCGAGCACAGTTCGTAGTCGTTCCACATGCTGATCGAAGGTGGCCGAAAAGATCACGACGTCATCGAGATAAACAAGGCAGGACTGCCATTTTAACCCGGACAGCACAGTATCCATCATCCGCTGAAATGTGGCGGGTGCGGAACACAGGCCAAATGGGAGTACCTTGAACTCGTATAACCCATCTGGGGTCACGAAAGCAGTTTTCTCGCGATCTCGTTCGTCCACCTCTATCTGCCAGTATCCGCTCTTGAGGTCTAGAGAGGAAAAGAATTTTGCGTCTCGTAGTCTGTCAAGCGTGTCATCGATCCTTGGAAGGGGATAGACATCCCGCTTTGTGACGACGTTCAATTTTCGGTAGTCAACGCAGAAGCGCAAGGTCTGGTCCTTTTTCTTTACCAGTACTACAGGTGAGGCTCATGGGCTGGCCGACGGTTGAATTACGTCGTCCCTGAGCATTTCTTCAACTTGGCCTCTGATGACTTCTCTCTCTTTTGGTGACACTCGGTACGGGTGCTGGCAAATAGGTCTAACAGATTGATCGACTATGATGCGGTGTTTGATGATAGATGTTCTTTGCACTTTCGATGACGTGGAAAAACATGAGGCGTACTCCCGTATAAGGCTCTCGATTTTTTGTTTCTGGTTCGGTGATAGGGCTGCTTCGATGTGGATAGATGCGAGTATGGAATCTATACCGTCAGGGTGCAGTGGTGCAGTCTCGGATGAATTCAAATCCGTAATCGGAACGTAATCATGCAAGTGACCAACCACAGTTCTCTTCGCAAGGTGCTGCACCTCATTTCGGAAATTTGTCAGGGAGACACTCGTACACCCATCACGCAGTCGTACAATACCTCTTGCTGCACAGATCCCTTTCTCGAGTAATAGCCCATTATTGCTTTCTGCCATTCCTTCATAGTCGTTGTACACATTGCTTTTTACGGTGACAACGATGATGGATCTTGCAGGTACTGTTACATCATCACCTGCAATCTGGAGCGCATCGAATCGTTTTTCACTCTCGAAAGTCGCGATGGCGTGTTTCGTCGAGAACGAGACGCACGTTTCCTGCAAGTTTATCACTGCGCCATTGGCCTGCAATAAGTCCATTCCGATAATTACATCTCTTGAACACTCCGACAGAACAATGAAGCTGACGACGTAGGTGAAGCCGCGTATCCCAACTCTAGAGGTACACATGCCTGCCGGATCGATAAGGTGTCCCCCGGCGGTTCGCACTTGTGGTCCTATCCAAGGGGTCAGCACTTTTTTCAGCGTTCTGGCAAGTCCCCTGCTCATGACGGAATAGTCTGCGCCTGTGTCTACTAAAGCATTCGTTTCGTAGCCGTCTATAATTACCGACAAATCAGAAGCGACGTTACCATTTTCGCACGTAGTCTCGTGTCCGTCATCACATTTTGAAATCGGCACTGGAGGTTGTTTGCTTGCGTCGGCAGCGGCCTTACCTCCCCAGGTCGCCGATTCTAGTTTTCCCGAAGCGGGCTTTGGGGAAGTCGCCTCGGAGAGTTTGAAGATGGGCGCGGACTTGGTGACCGATACCTCAGTGGCGCTGTCGACCGAGACTGATGCTGCTGCGAGGAGTGAGCCCCTTGACGCGTTGACAGGTACTCCTCGATTTCAAAAGGTCGCTCCCCATTCCGTGGACAGGCAGCGTTTACGAGAAAACCCCGAAGTCCAGCTCGGCGATATGCACACATCCGGTAAAGATGGCCAGCTTCGCCGCAGTGATAACAAAGCGGAATTCGATCAGGAGTGCGCCTTATATCAGCTTTTCGGATCCTAGTCTCGGCTGGGGACGGCGTAAATCGAGGTTTCGGCAGATGCGTGCTTGCTGCGGCGAAATGAGCTCCAGGGGCGGCGAAAGGAGGTCCAGGGGCGACGAAATGAGGTACAGGGGTGTTTCTCAGTACCTCGGCGTACGAGACTGCGGGCTCCATCGGAACTGACGCTTGAACAGGTTGGACTTGTGGCTGCTGCTCACGGACTGCCTGTCTCACCTCCTCCCGAACAACTTCCCCTAAAGACGAGACCATTGAGGGGTTGCCGTTTAGCTTCTGGAGCTCTTCTCGAACTACCGATCGAATGAGCTCTCGTAATACGTCGATGCCATTCCCGAAGACTGCTGACACCGCGTCTACGGATGCGACGTTAACATCTCGATTGTAGTGCCTCACTCGCTGTTGCAGAGTCTTTTCAACCGCTGTCGCCTCGGTGCGAAATTCAGCGACGTTCCGTGGGGGACATCGGAGCAAACCGGCAAAAATCTCCTGCTTCACCCCACGCATCAGGTGCCGAAGTTTCTTGTCCTCGCTCATATTTTGATCAGACCGGCGGAATAACCGGCACATGTCTTCCACATACATTGCGACGCTTTCATTGTTGCGCTGGTTTCTTGCCTGCAAGGCAGCTTCAGCTCTTTCCTTGCGGTCTGTACTCGGGTATGTGGCTAGTAGCTCCCGTCGGAAATCATCCCACGATCGAATAGTACCTTCATGGTTTTCAAACCACGTTCGTGCGCTGTCCTGCAATGCGAAATAAACTCGGCGGAGCTTCCGTTCTTCGGGCCATCCGTTGCAGTTGGCGACGCGCTCAAAACCCTCCGGCCAATCCTCGGCGTCTTCATGAGGATCGCAATGAAAAGGGTCCGGCGTGCGTGGCTTATCGACAACGACGTGCGTGGCAGCGACTGGAGACGAAACGGCGTGTGCGGCAGCGGTTGGAGACGATATTTCGGTACTCTCACCGGAGGCAGCTGGAGACACTCTGGGCTCTAGTGGCAGGGGAAATTCCGGCGGCTCACCACGTAGACGACGGCTGGAGCGCTGATGAACTGGCGTGAGCTCAGTTGGTTGGACTGCTCGTGGTTCCGGGCTGCTTCCTCGAAGTCCAACTGGGTTTGGGATCATTACCCAGCACCTCCACCAGAATTGTTACGTACAATCCAAATGGTGTACGAATAACTGTTTATTGGGGCGAACTTCTGCCCGAAAAGTAGCGGCGTCTGTAACAGGCGATCAGCAAAAAGGGATCAATCTCCGAGAGAGAAAAACCCTCGAGTGGTGGTCCACTTCTTCTTCATCAAAATCCCGTGCTGAGGAAGCGCGCGCCGTCACGGCCTTTTCTTGTTTGATCATAAAGCCGCTGATATCTTGGGGGGCGCATGAACTAGCGCGCGTAGTTTGAATACTGCGTTCACCTTGCGTCAATACTCGCTCAGATACAGAATGGCACCAACCGTGTAATAGCCTACGCTAGCCGCCTTCTGTCACAAGCAGAACAAAATTATTCCTTCACTGAGCAGGAATGCTTAGCCCTCGTTTGGGCTATTGCGAAATTCCATCCGTACTTATACGGACGTCCGTTCGCAGTCATCACAGACCATCATGCGGTTTGCTGGCTGTCGACGCTTAAGGACCCTACAGGAAGACGGGGCCGATGGGCACTTCGATTACAGGAGTACACGTTCTCGGTTGTTTACAAATCTGGAAAGCTGCACAGCGATGCTGACTGCTTATCCCGGCACCCCGTTGATCCACCTAGCTCCACTGATTTGGAATCCGATACCTGCGTTTTAGCCATCACCGACTTTCTGAACGTAGCTGAAGAACAGCGCCGAGATCCATCGCTGCTCACCATCATTGACCGCCTTCAATCGCGTTATGCTGACCCTTCTCTTAGCAGATACCTGCTTCAAGACAACGTTTTGTACCGCCGCAACTTACACCCCGACGGCGCGGAACTTTTACTCGTCGTACCGAATCACCTGCGAAAGGATGTTCTGCGACAATTCCACAACGCTCCAACTTCTGGACATCTAGGAGTCTCCAGAGCTTACGACCGCATTCGACAACGAGTATTCTCGAAGGGTCTGTATCGCTCTGTTCGCCGTTACGTCGCATCTTGTGACCTCTGCAAGCGCCAAAGAAGCCTAGGACTCCCCCTGCCAGTCTACTTCAACCTATTGAAGTTCCAGCCGAGCCATTTTATTGAGTGGGGTTGGACTTGCTAGGCCCCTTTCCTACTTCTACAACTGGAAATAAATCGATTGCAGTGGCCACAGACTATGCCACTCGGTATGCAATCACTCGAGCGCTACCAACCAGCTGCGCAACCGATGTTGCCGACTTACTGCTGTACGACATTATTCTCCAGCATGGCGCTCCGACTCAACTGCTCACAGACCGTGGTCACTACTTTCTATCTCGTGTGGTTGATGATCTACTCCGATCTTGTGCTACCCGTCACAACTTCACCACATCTTACCACCCTCACATTAACGGCCTTACGGAGCGACTAAACCGCACACTGACGGACATGCTTTCCATGTACGTATCTACCGACCACACTGATAGGGACATAGCTCTTCCATTGGTAACCTTCGCCTATAACTCGTCGCGTCATGAAACAGCGGGCTACTCCCCTTTTTATCTACTCTTCGGACGTCATCCCTTACTGCCCTTCGACACACTGCTTTCATCAGACCACCCATCCTCCACTTCGTACGCTCAGGATGCAATCACCAGTGCCCTCACGGCAGGCGCAGTAGAGCGTGCTCGGTTATCGTCGTCGCAGACAGCACAGAAGTCTCTTTATGACCGTCGACATGGAGATGGCGTTTTTTCGGCGGGATCTCTTGTTCTCCTGTGGCTCCCATCTCGACGTATTGGCCTCTGCGAGAAACTACTATCGCGATACGCTGGGCCCTACCGAGTTAATCTTCAGGTCACACCTGTGACCTACGAGATTGCCGCTACCACAAACTCATCAGCTGCTGCACCCAGAACGGAAGTAGTCCACGTCCACGTTTCTCGTCTACGTTTCTCGTCTCAGCAATCCACATTTCTCGTCTCAAGCCCTACAACGCCGACTCACTCATTTAACAGGCACCGAGACGGTGCCTTACGGGCCGGCGTGATAATACGTGTATGGAACTGTCGCCCCGACACAGCTGAGTTGGCACCCAAATGAAGAAGACGACAACGTGGTGGTAGTGGGGTGGACTCTCAAGCTTCTCCCGTTGACCTGCATGACTGTGCGCTCTTTAAGCCGTTAGCAAGACCAGCTCTCGGTGAATAAATCTTCCCCGTAACAATATACATATATGAGCAGGGAATAAATTCTTGGACGCCGGTAAATAATACGAATATAAAGAAGACGCACGTCGAAAAACACAAAGGTTTCTTTACGTTTCAGCCCTGGGACCAGCCGTCGTCAAAGTAACAGATATAACAGTGGTGCAACAGCACACAAGCGCATACGTTTCGCTTAGAATGATCTCGTGAGCGCGAGCATCATAAAAGCAAGTGCAACAATCAGACATGAAATCTATATGGGGGACCCCGTATCACATCCTACTTCAAGCAATCAATTCACAATCATAACACGTGCAGAAAGATTACAGCTGGTACAAGCAGCAACACCTACAGCGGTCACTGATGCAAGAAGTTAAGTTTCCCCGTACTCTCATTGAAACCGCCTGCGATTGTATTGAACTTAAAGTTGAAAAATGATTCGCGAACTTCCCTATCATGATGCGTTCAGAAGCCGGACTCCATAATCGTGGCTCTAATGTTGTAAAATCAGTGGCCCATTGGGTTAGCATGCTTTGATATTGGAAGGTGAGGAAGGGAAGAGATATGAGCCTTGTGATCGTTAAACTGATATCAGAAGGGTGTTTATGCTTCGCCTACGTACTGCATTCCACAGACCGAGCAATCCAGAAGAGAAACTACATTACGCGTGTCGCAGTTATAGCCACCATTTAATTTCACGCTGAAGTTAGATGTGGTGCTGTTTGCGATAAGGGAAGTTGTCATATGGCGACAGACTTTGCAACGAGGTTTGTTGTAAGGACAGCAGCCAGCAGATGTATTGCGTGCGCTTTTTCACGACGTGAGTTGGTCACGAAAATTTGGGCTCTTCTGTACGTCACACGTGGTGGTTCTGAGAAAATTGATTTAGGTCATCCGCTTTGTAGAGGTATGTTATGGTACTTTCTTAAAACGTCATTTACGTGTTGCGCAGGCGCGGAAACTGTTAGAACAAGGTTAGTGTAGGAGAAGACGGGCTGTTCATTTTCGGTGCCTAAAAGCGCTTTGTGGTCCTGGTTACTTTCCCTTTTGATGGCGTCATCTTCAATCTCGCAAGCGTATTTCAGTGTTGATAAAGCACTCCGAAGGTGCACACAATTCGAAATAAAATCACTTTCTTGGGAGCATATTCTTTTAAAATGAAGGACCTGGTTATAGGGTATGCTGGTCTTAGAGTGGTTGACATGGTGTCTGCTAAAATGAAGGTACTGTTGAGGATCAGTGGGCTTTCTGTAAACTAGTGGCAAGCTGGCCGTCACAAATTGTCACTGCTACGTCAAGAAAGTTGATAGCTTGTCCTGAGTAGGTATGGGAGAATGAAATTGACGTATGAGCGCTGTTGAAATCGTGAATGAACGATAAGAGATGAGGCTCACCGTTCAGCCAAATCATAAATATATCGTCTATGTACCTTTTGTAGCACAACGGTTTAAGTGAAGGGCTTGCCAGAAATTTGTTCTCCAGTATAACCATAAAAATATTGGCATACTTGGGGCCTAAGGGTGTGCTCATATGGGCGCCATTAAATTGAAGGTAATGAGTGCTATCAAATTCAAAGTTGTTAGTTTCCAAGACGAATTTCGAAATGGCCATCATGGTCGAACTGTCAATTATTTTGTCACAGACAGGCTCGTATGAGTGAAGTACTGCTCGTATTCCATCTGCATGAGGAAAATTCGTATATAGAGATGCTACGTCAAGGGTAACCAGGAGCGAATCAGGGGGGACAGAAAGGTCGACGATGTCGGAGAAGAAGTGATTAGTGTCTTTGATTTACGATGAAAAAAAAGACGGAATTCAGTTAAACACTGCATCTACAAATTAGGCGATCAGTTCCGTAACAGTACCAATGCTGGAAACGATGGGTCGACCAGGGCTTCCTGAATTATGTATTTTTGGCAAGAGGTAAAAGCAACCCACGAATGAATTTGGTGGAACGAGGGTATGCAGAGCCGAATAGTGGAGCTGTGGTACTTCTAAAGAAGCATCATGACAGCGAAGTTCACGAATCATTTTTGATCTTTAAGTTCAACACAATCGCAGGCGATTTAAATGAGTGTACGGGGAAACTTAGCGTCTTGCATCAGTGACCGCTGCAGATGTTATTGCTTGTATTAGCTGTAATCCTTGTGCACGTGTCGTGACTTGTGAAATGATTGCTTGTAAGTAGGATGGGATACGGAAGCTCCCATATAGATTTCATGTCTGATTGTTGCACTTGCTTTTATGATGTTCGCGCTGACGTGATCATTGCAAGCGAAACGTATGCGCTTATATGCTGTTGCACCACTGTTACGTTTGTTATTCTCACGAAGGCTGGTCCCACGGCCGAAAAGTAAAAAAACCTTTTTGTTTTTCGACGTGTGTCTTCTTTATATATATATATATATATATATATCTATATATATATACATATATATATATATATATATATATATATATATATATATATATATATATATGAGATAAAACAGACAATAATGCCAAGGAGTGTATAGGGGAAGTTAATAAAACCATTATGGGTTGAATAAGAAGAAAGAAATGTGGGTGAAAAAATAACCTGCCGTAAGCAGGAATCGAGTCTATGACCTTCGAATAATGCGTTCTATCTCCGTGTCAAAACACGAAAAAACATATATATATATATATATATATATATATATATATATATATGTATATGTATATATATATATATGTATGTATATATATATATATATATATATATATATATATATATATATATATATATATATATATATATATGACGTATGAAGCGATGATTGGTAGAAGCCGAGAAGGAAGAAGTGAGATTAGAATAAACATGGCGTATGAGCCAGGCCACGTCGCCCATTCATCATAGCGGCACACAAGCCGGCAGGATGAAGACCTCGCAACCACTTCATCGCCCGGCTATCATCATCGAAGACCTCAGCGAGACGCAGTGACTGAACGCGGACCACCAAGACCACCAAGCATCATGACAGCAGCATCAGAAGACCTTGACATCCCTAAGTACACCGGATCAGCGGACGACAAATCCGTACAGGACTGGTTCACCTGTTCGAGCTCCATGCCACCACTGCATTATGGTCGGAACGGGAGATGATCATCAACTTCACTGACTACATCTCAGGTGAGGCATTCAAATTTTACCTCACCCACATCTTCGAGAATGATGAGTCTTGGAAAAAGATCAAAGAAGAAATGATCACCCGTTTCAAAGAATACGATGAAGACCTGTACATACCTCATCAGCTGAAGTCTCTTCAACTCACCCATCACAGTTACGGGAAGTCTTCCCGCAGTAAGCGTATTTCCCAATCAAGACTTAAGAGTAAATATTCCACCACTGTACCATCGTATGACTCGTCCACATACACTTCACGCATTACAACACCAACTAGGGACTTGCACGTCGCAGCAGAGAAGGTAATGCCACCGTATGCCGATAGGAATGTAGACCATTTTGCCAAAAGACCGGACTTACGGTTGGATTTTTCACGGGCAAATAAATCGGCATTTCCAATGTATTTATGGCGCCATAAGACTTCAGCTATTACTGAACAACCCGAATCACTTGATGCTTCGTGTCGCACACATGGTGCACACGGCTTCGGACGCGTGACGGCATTTACGCACGACGAGTTAGTAAGTCCACATGAAACCAAACCAGACAACGAATGTTCACACAAACATCATTCGTTCAGAGTATTCAGCTCAGCAGTTCCATCTCCTGTCATCAACTTTACTGATAAACCTGATGAAGCACCTCACAAGATCGTAGCATTTACGCATGACGAGTTAGTAAATCCGCACGAAACCAACCCAGACAACGAATGTTCACAGGAATCTCATTTGTTCAAAGTATTCAGTTCAGCAGTTCCACAGAGACAGAAGCATTCACAATCAGCATCTTGTGAAAAAGAGTGTTCTGCAGAAGCGTCGAGTGTTCATCAATCACAAGATCGAAGCGACGTGTATCCAGTATACAAACTCACTGTCAACAATAAAAACAAAAACGCAGGCGTGACTTCTGATGACATAAGTACGCTTCAGGCAACGACCAACAATGAACGGTTTATAAATACAGAAGATTCAAGTGCATCGAACCCGCCACATTATCTTGCGCCGGAAAGAGTTGCATTGGTTGGCATCGTAGAAGCCTGCGGAGAACTCGCTAAGAATCCTGGCGCAACACGATCAATGTCACACCACAAGCAAGTTGACGTAACAAAGAAATTACAACGCCAACGCATACTTCAACATTGTCAATGGCGAAACAAAACTTCATCGAGTGCACTCTTAACGCTTGAAGAACATTGCAAAAATGCCCATCGTGGTGGATACATTCTCCACCAAAGATCAAGAATGTGCCTTCCATCAAACCATCTGCGACATCGCCATAGAAAAATTTCCAAAAGCCACAAAAGCACCCCTTGTACTCGGCAGAAACACAGGCAGCGCCCAATCAACCTCGATCAACGCGCACGCAAGCTGCCTGCACGACCTGTGCCACGACGAAGAATTCGATGCCTACAATATCTGAACTGTCCATTCTGCAAGGTGTTCGAACCTCGTTTATTCTTCACAAGAATGCCGGCAGCGATTTCCGCTATCTCCACGTCCAAAGCATTCTTGTGTTATCCAGGACGCAACCATCAGCCTCGCCCACCAGAACGCCTGCGTTAACCGGACTGCTGCACTCTTTTCTGAAGCTTTGCGAGTTAACGAAACATCACGAGGCCATGAAGCCAATTGTGCATTTTGACATTTGTGACTTCCCAACCTCTCCTTGTGTACTTTTCCTTGTTCGTAATCTATGCCTTCTTTCGGGGGGAGGGGGAATCGTGTGACGTATGAAGCGATGATTGGTAGAAGCCGAGAAGGAAGAAGTGAGATTAAAATAAACATGGCGTATGAGCCAGGCCACGTCGCCCATTCATCGTAGCGTCACACACACACACACACACACACATATATATATATATATATATATATATATATATATATATATGTGTGTGTGACGAAGGCCTTCCCTGACGAAGGCCGGACCCCGGCCGAAACGTAGGAGCAATAAAAGTTTTCGCACGTTTGTCCACTCAAGCCAATTTCTATATATATATATATATATATATATATATATATATATATATATGTGTGTGTGTGTGTGTGTGTGTGTGTGTGTGTGTTTGTGTGTGTGTGTGTGTGTATGTGTGTATATATTCTGCGTTAGAACGGTGGTTTGGGCTAGTTGGTGGTGCATACTGAAATTCGAACAGCACTAAAAGACGGGACAGGGGAAACGACGACACCAGCGCCTTGTGTCGTTGTGTCCCCTGTGCCGTCTTTTCGCGCTGTTTTGAATTTTAGTATGGTACATTCATCGCACCCGGAGGCGTTTACTTCGTGAACACAACATCATAATCATTTCACGTCGCACAGATTAGGCACCTACGCAGAGTTTTTACACTCGCACTTATTTTGCACGTGCAGAAACCACCAGTTCCTCAACCGCCGGCGAGATGGGAACGGGCCCAGCGCCACAAGAGAAAAGAGGTGGCGGAGGTGAGCTTCTACCGCTGCAGTGCCCCACACATGTGCTTCAAGCAAGCTTGCCTTATTTCTATTTCAGCTCCTGAGTGGACACCAGGGGAAACTAAACTTCTATTAGACTATTACTATAAATACTTCCCTCAAGTTGGCCCTTTCAAAAAGTTTAAGAACAAGAAGATGCTTTTTAAACAGGTTTCCCAGGATCCGGCTGATGTGCTTGAATGCAGCAAAACGCCACAGCAATGTGAAACTCGCGTAAAAACGGTAAGGAGGCAAAAAAGAAAAGCGTGCGATAATAACAACAAGTTCGGTGCTCAACCTTGGCCCGTCCCAATCGACGATGAAATGCAAAAAATTGAAAGCATTGAGGTCAGCCTCGAGCCCGAAGTCCAAATGGACTCTTATGGAGCGACGTACAAGGCAACTTCATCCAGTTCTGATAGCTCAGCTGATGTACCCTCAACTTCACCTGAAATCTCTAGTACTCCGGCGAGTGGTTCAGACAGTGGGAAAAGCACAAAAGGGCCAGAGATACCAAGAAAAAAGAACTTCGCGCTAGTACCAGTCGTACGCAGCCGATGCAATATTTTTTTGACCAAATGCGAGCAATTAGTGCAGAGCGAGCGCCTCGCAGGTGTCACAGAACGAGCGCTAAAAATGGGCGCGCCGCCAAATTCTTGCGATAACGGGCGGGAGAAACGCCGCGTGGTCAAAAGAAAAAAAAAAGAAAACGAACATCCAAGGCTCCCCGGGCGCGCGCTCTCCCCTCGGAAGCGTGGCTTCGCCGACGAACCTCCTCACCCCACATCGGCGGCCCAGCAAGCCCGCGATATTTCTAGAACGAAGGAGGCGTGGTCACGCCGAGTTGAGTCATCCGACGCGGAGGGAAGTCAAACCGTCTCGCCTCTCCCCAGCCTTCGCTGCGTATCGCGCCGACGAAATGACGAGAACTTTCTGGAATGTCGTGCGGAAGGTATTTAACCGAGCAGCCGAGACGAAAGATCAGGAGGAGACGGAAGTTAGCGCCAGAGCGCGTTGGGTATCCCGCCGTGTATCGGCGAAGGTTTTGTCCGTAGGGGCACAGCAGGAGAAGAAGAGGATTTCCACCTGAGGGGTGAAGGCTCGAGCTACAGGCAAGAGCGTGTGTTTACCGCCATCGAGCGAAGACGCGTGGCAACAGCTGCGTGTGTGAAGCTGACGTGTTTCCGGCGAAGAAGTTGAAGCTCTAAGAGTGGCCAATTGAAGACGCGAGGTTTCCTGGAAGAGAAACTTCAGGGGGCAGCGGAACGACAACAACGCTGGACTTTGAGTGAGTGATTCTCGGAAGAGTATCATTCAGACTTTGGTTCCAAGGACTTTGGACTGAATAGATTTTCTATCTTTTTAGTCTTTAAGGGTCTTGGTTGTTCAATGCATGCGACTGCATTGTAGTGTGTACTGTTGTCTGTGTCCGTTGTTCGAGTGTGGCTAATTGTACTGTGTAGTGTGTTGATTGATTGGTGACATATTGTACTCAGTTATTGTGGAGTGAGCATATTGGTGTATTGTTTTTCTGATCTGCCATTATTGAGAATATAATTTTGTTTGTTTACCAACTGTCGGCTCTGACTTGTTCTTTGGGCCACAGCCGGCGTCTGCTGGCGCACCAATAAGGACCACTTCTAAATTGTCCACGCTTTCGTGGTGCGGTTCGAGGGGCCGATACTTCGGCTCTTAGAATTAGCCCGGCGATCGCCTCCCTATTTAACGGGACTTGTGTGACAGCAGGGAAGAGCTAGAAAAAGAAAACAAGATGAGGCGCGCCGAGCGGCGAGCTGAGCGCATTCAAGAACGCCAGGAGCGCCGCAAGATGCACGAAGACAAACTTCAGCTCATCCGCGAGGCCCTGGGGTTCAAGCAATGAAGAGGTGCACTTTGGAAAAACATGTTTTCATGACTGTTTATGCATACTCAACCATAATGTCCCTGAAAATTAGTAAAATGAGATGCTGCTTAAGCGTTGCATTTAATGTTTGAGCACGATATGCTTCCATTAAGAGAGATTTTGTGGCTGCCTCCTCTTTAGCCCCATCTTAGATTTCAGTCTTTCTCGCTTAACCTCTGCAAGCGCCCGTAAGAAGCTCTCTTCCCTGGATGTTCCGCTGTGGACTCTGGCTCCACTAGGGTTCCGATTATTAGCACCCTGAGAGTTCAGATGCATGCCTGGAACTAGACCATCAGGCGAGCCACCGTTGTCAATGCAGATGTTGTGGAGGACACAACATGCGAGGATAAATTTTATCATGTTGTCTACTGTCGTGAGGTCCACACGCTGCAGCTGCCGAAACCTACCCTCTAACTCCCCTAACGCGTTTTAAATTAGCACTCAGGTAGATGAAAGTTTGGCATTAAATGCCTTGTCAGAGGCATCGAGGCTTCCGTAGTCGCGAATGGGAGTCATTAGGTACTCGCGAGATGGGTACGCTGCGTCCCCAAGATTGTGGTATTTCCCAGCGCAGAGTTGAGGCAGTTTCTTCGAAACGGTTGAAAGCCGGAAGATCCTGGAGTCGTGAATTTTGCTGGGTGCACCTGTGCTGACATCTAGGAACCTTTTCCGGTTGTCGCATATTACCTGCAGCGTCAAGGATGGGTAGTGGTGCCGATTCACATACACTGGCCGCACTTTACCAGCAGGGCACCTGACCGGAATACAGCTTCCGTCAATGCAGCCAATAGTGTCCGGAAACCCTGAAACCTAAATGTTTGAAAAAAATGTTAGAACGTTTCATAGAAAGAGCAAAAGGAGCTAACAAAGTAGCAAGTGAAGTCGTGCCCTAATTCAAGCTTCAAGCACCGCTCATTTTCACATGATTTCCTTAGATGTTGGTTTTGTACTTATATCTGTTCGTTTTGTGCAGTACTAACGTAAATTCATTGGCGTAGTTAGGTGCACAATAAAGCGTGAAATGCAGTGACAGTTCTAGCAAAGGGTCATTACGCACAGTAGCTGAGAGCTTCAGCTTGACATGTTTTCGCAAACTCTACTACGTGCAGGTGTGAAGGACTTGCACTATAACTGAAAACAATGGCTTTGCGAGCTCTTCAACAACCCCATGCAGCTTACAGCATAAATCATAACTCACTGCTTGTTGCAACCGTACTGTTATACACCAAATTCAAGGGTGTCCTATATATATTATGCTTATCAGAAGTTACATCGCCTTTATGAATAAAAACACAGCTTTGAAGAATCATTCTGATGGAAGCGACTGACATGCCGCTTTGATTAAATCAAAAACATTTTTGCAGTTGAAGTTAAAGTGGGGTTTTTCTTACCTGCTTAAAGTCGTTCGAAACTTTCTCCATGTCATCTGGGAAGGTCACGATGCGGGGGGCAATGTCGAGAAGGAAATACATGACTCGATACATCATCCTGTGGTGCGTGCTTTCCCCAACTTCAAAAGGTCCTGTGACATCTCGTATGCAGGATTTGTCGGCGGCATACCTGCAAGAAATGTGATAACTCTATAATAATTCTAAATGGTAAACAAGCATTTTAAGTTGCCAACAAGCATTGAGCGAAGTGTCGGAAAAATCCAAATCTGCCCAGTTGTCTGCACAAGCTTCAGAGCACATTTGGTGCAGACGTGCAGTATTTTACCCCTAGAATGCCTTACAACAGCACATGCAAGAATTGAATGAAAAAAATGAGAAAATAGAATTCAGTGCGATTCGGGAACTGAAATGCGCGTGCAGCAAAAAAGCGATTTCTTGAGCCTGGGACTAACCGAACATCAGTGGCACGTAAAAGCAAATTCCAGGCAGCATAAGCATTTAGTGAAAAATCAGTTGGTAAACCTTCACGCGGCGTATTAGTGCATTCAAGTTCAGGCATCGCTTCCGGGAACATGTGCCATGAATTTCATGCCCTTAAAATTTCGGCAGGCGCCTCTTAGACGTGAAATTACCCCCTCCCCCCCCCCCACACATTCACCCGAGACCATGTGAATCCTTGCGAGGTCATATGCGCGCATTTCTCCTTCAATTTCTACGTACACATGTGAAGTTTACGTGAACTCTAAAAGGCTTCGTGATATGCGCGCCGTACTCGTGAAGCTCGGCAACAAATGCAGGCCCGAACTCTCTCACCGTTTCCTGTTTTCGCATATTAGTTTCTGACCCCTCCCCTTTCTAAATTCTCATCTGTTTAACTACACCTCCTGCGTCCTGATCTCTTGCTTTTCTTCCAGCGCAACTCCGTCAGCACCCGGTCGATGCGATGCGTACGCTGCCGGGGCGCGTCGCTGAGCACGTACGACAATTTCACACGCCTGAGTTTGTTGCAGAGCTTCATGAGTAGGGAACTCATCTCACAACTAAGCTTCTCTCTTCACTGCTATATAATTGTAATACTTTACCATAGAAAGGACAGGAAATTCTCTTCAGGGGACTTGGGGGGTAGGCCTCCGTAGTCTCTTTTTGAAGGGTAGTGAGGCGACTTCGCGAATTCGGCAGCAAGCGCATTTGCAACCGACCGTGACAGTCGGAAGTTTTGCGAAACTGGCGGGGTAAAAAGAAAAAAAAGCAGGCCAGTTATTGATTACGCGTTTTAAGTACAATGCAGCGGCTCACCTCTTCGTCAGAATACGCGGCAACCGTCTTTTCCAGGTACGACTCAACCTTCGATAGCTGCTCCGGCGGAGAGAACAGGTACTCGAACATAAACTCATACAACGTCAAATCGTCGTCGTCATCGCGGCTGCTGCTGCTGTCCGAGGATGAGCTTGCGCTTGAACCTGTGGAGCTTTCAGCATCTAAAAGTTGCAGCAATTCCTCGTCCAGACGGCGGCGCTTAGCTGCTTCCGAACGCAATGAATGACTATCGCGGCTGCTGGATTCCGCCATTTTTTCTCCGCCACCCCGGGGATAAAACCAGAAGTGACGTAAAAGAGGTCATGTGACTTGCTCGGCGTTTCCTGTTACTCCGCCGCTGGCGATGGAGCACCGAGAACTGCTCTCGGCTGCTCTCGGGGCCAAAAAAGTGCTCCTCCTCGACCAATGAAACACAACGTCCCTGCTCCTGCCCGATCACTGGAAGGCGCCAGAACTCGCGAGAGCACTTTGACTGCAGTTAGAAGTGCTCCTGTTCGTCCAATGGAAAGCGCAATAAACCAGCCCATAAAGGTGAAGCTGTGGTACTACTAAAGAAGCATCATGAAGGTGAAGTTCGCGAATCATTTTTCATCTTTAAGTTCAATACAATCGCAGGCGATTTAAATGAGTGTACGGGGAAACTTAGCGTCTTGCATCAGTGACCGCTGTAGATGTTATTACTTGTACCAGCTGTAATCGTTGTGCAGGTGTCGTGACTTGTGAAATGATTGCTTGTAAGTAGGATGTGATACGGGGGCTCCCATATAGATTTCGTGTCTGATTGTGGCACTTGCTTTTATGATGTTCGCGCTCACGTGATCATTGCAAGCGAAACGTATGCGCTTATATGCTGTTGCACCACTGTTATGTTTGTTATTCTGACGAAGGCTGGTCACACGGCCGAAAAGTAAACAAACCTTTCTGTTTTGTGACGTGTGTCTTCTTTATATATATATGTGAGATAAAACAGACAATAATTCCAAGGAATGTATAGGGGAAGTTAATAAAACCAATATGGGGTGAATAAGAAGAAAAAATTGTGGGTGAAAAAATAACCTGCCGTGAGCAGTAATCGAACACCTATGACCTTCGAGTAATGCGTTCTATGCTCCGTGTCAAAACACGAAAAAACAAACCCTTGGGTAAACACTTATTACCCTCATATATATATATATATATATATATATATATATATATGTGTGTGTGTGTGTGGGGGGGGGGACGCTTCACAGGTGAATGTGGGAAATCAAGATGAGGAGGAGGAAGAGTCAGAATAAACTGGTGCTCTGACTGACGCCATGTCTCATCCGTTACACTGAGTCGACGGGATCTACCGCAGCCACATCATGAGCCCATCAAAGAAGATGATCAGCCACCCAAAATACACCGGAACTGAAGACGACGTTCCTGTTGACAAGTGGTTGCACCTCTTCAAAACGAAGGCGAGCAACGTCAGCTGGTCCAAACAAGATTGTATCGACTGCATCAGCGAGTACCTGGAAGGTTAGGCATTCCGCTGGTACCTCACCGAGATTTTCGACGCAGAAGATACGTGGGATGGCATCAAAACAAGCATAATAGCACAATTATCTGCTCCTGTTAGCGACCCTTTTTGCTAACTGCAGGCTCAAAAGAGAACAGTGCATCTGGCACTACTACGAAGAGAAGACGCATCTTGGTCGCCTCGCAGACTTGAAAGACGTTCACATAGTATCAGGATTTACCGACGGTGTACCTGAGGAGATCGAAGGGTGCCTCACTGGATTGACGCTCACCACCCCGTCTAAGTGCTTGCTGCTGCGCTTCAAGCGGAAGACACTCGCCATAGAGATGCTTCCCAACACTTGTCAAAACGGTAGCTCATGCGTCGACAGCCTCATTCTACGGGACCATGACTCATTGCATGCTCGATGCGCACCCCTCACAGTGAGTGCCAACATTGTGCCTCCGCTGGTTTGCCGCATCAGTTTCACTAGCACAATGAGTGCCCTCGTCGTGAAATGGTGTCTGCTCTAACTGACAACCAGGGAAACGAAGAAGGTGGCACAAAGCCTAAATTATACGTTTTGGTGCACTTGTGAACGGACACTTGGTGGACGCAACTCTGGATACAGGAGCGACTGCTACCTTTAATAATGAAGTTGTGACCAAAAACTCAAGCTGCTGTTGCTCAAGGATCCATGCAGTAGTGTACAGGAAGTAACCTCAACCACAAATACTTTTGGCCGCGTAATCATACAGTTGTAAATAGGGAAGACAAAGTGGGCAGTCCAAGTACACGTTCTGCAAGCATGAAGGCTGAATTCTTGCTAGGCCTGGATAACGCCTTTTTTTCAACCTGTCTCTAAATTTAAACACGATGACTTTGATTCATGACAAAGAAGCTCTGCAGAATACCTTTCAAACTCGGAAGTGTGTCATCAGTGCCGATACAACTCCTCTCCAAGCCGTTGATGCCACGCACCTTTCACCATCGCAACAAGCTGCTTTGAGAGAGGTGCTTCACAGTTACAAAGACATTTTCTCAAAGTCTCAGATGGACGTCGGATGTATCGCGGATGAACGACACTGCATTGCCCTCAGCTTTCGCACGCCGAATGGCCATTATGAGTGGCTTGTCATGCCTTTCGGTTTGAGAAATGCTCCTGCTACGTTCGAAAGAGCTGTGAAATCAGTTATCAGAAAACATAACCTAAAGAATGTCGTTAATTGTTTTGATGATATCGTAGTCTTTTCTGGCACATTTACTGAGACCCTGCAGCACCTTCAAGCTCTATTGCATGTCCTAAAAATGGAGAATATAAAACTTAAACTGAAGAAGTGCCATTTTGCCCAAGATTCTATTGAATATCTAGGTCACAGGGTGTCGCACGGTACGGTGTCACCTATACGAAGAAACGTAGCTATATTGCTATCCCCGAAAGAGCTATCCCCGAAAGAGCTTCAGCCTTTTTTAGCCACCTCAAATGATACCGCCAGTTTATACCGCACTACGGTGACATAGTTTTTTCATTTACGATGCTGTTGAAGAAGGACACACCATGGGAATGGGAATCGTCGTGTGAACAAGCTTCTGAAAACATGAAATACTATCTGACCAAAGAACCCATTTTACAATTTTTCTTGCGAGAAACCATGCATTCCTTATTGCGACGCATCTAACGTAGCCGTGGGTGCAGTTCTGAAGCAACAAGATCATGATGGTAAAGAACACCCCATTGCCTATCACTCGCGTAAGCTACTCACGCACGAATTTATTAATGCCATTAAAGAGCTCGAATGCCTCGCTATAATTGACGCTGTTGACAAGTGGCACTGCTATCTACATGGACGATCTGTTGTCACCGATAATGCTGCTTTACAATGGCTCAGAAACATAAAAAACGCATGGTCAGTTCTTTCGAAGGTCTTTGAAGCTGTCTATGTACAACGTTAACATTCTACATCAAACAGGCAGCGAAAACATCGAGGCAGACGCATTTTCGCGAAGCCCTATGGTTCAACTCCTTTCACTACCAGAACTTCAAGCTTACCGGGGTGACTGCCCTCGCTGCAAGTACACAATGGAAAACGGCGTTACTATCGCGACACATACAGTAGTTCGCAATGTGTACGCTCCTCTCGAGCTTCGACTGTGTCTTCTGCAGAAAGCACACTGTCAGTTCGGGCACTCAAAGTAAAGAAAACTCTGGGCTTTTTGTCATCATCCTACTATTGGCCTGAAATAATCACACTTTTCATCCTACGTCCGCTACTGTGACATATGTCAGCGTTGCAAGAAGCCGAAAACCAAGAGATTCGAATCTCTTGAATTACCACCACCGATCGAACAACCCTTTGATATTTTAGCAATGGACACTATAGTTGGCTTTTCAGGACACGGCTCGACAACGAAGTTTATTCCCTTGGCGATTGACCGCGCTACGCGGTATGTCTGGGCGTTTCCCCACAAGAACGACACTTGTGACGCATACATTTCGTGCATCACCGCCATCTTTGCTGTAGGAAAACCCAAGAAGTTCCTGTCTGATTGTGGACCAACTTTTACAGCTGGAAAATTCAAGCAGTTATTCTAATCCTCCCAACACCATCAATGTCATGGCATGAACGAACGTACAAATCAACTATTGTAACCAGACTAAAGTGCAAAATGAATGAGCAGCCACAGAAGTCTTAGGTGAAACATCTTTCGGATGTCGTCGATGAATAGAACAGAACCTCACATGAAGTAACACGATATCCACCATCGTACCTCATGTATATAATTCCTTCATACGACAGAATTTTAGACGCACCAATGGAGAATGGGCCAGAAGCAAGAAAAAGTGCAATCAATAACATGCTTGCTATCATGAGAAGAACAAGATAATCTACGACACAAATTTCCTTACACACGATCTCCAACCTAGTGAATTGGTCCTCCACGAAACACTTTAGCACCCGAACAAATCAAAGCTCAGTTCAGTCATGGAAGGACCTTACACAATTCTTTGCAGAGTCTCTCCTGTGAACTATGAGATCGACCAATGCGTAGCTCCATTAGGCAGAACTACTGACATTGTGCACGTCAACAATCTGCGTCGCCACTATTTTCCCAATAAGTTGACACTCTTTCGGGAGGAGGGGCAATTGTGTTACGCTTCACAGGTAAATGTGGGAAAGGAAGATTAGGAAGAGGAAGAATCAGAATAAACTGGTGTTCTCACTGACGCCATGTCTCATAAGTTATATATATATATATATATATATATATATATATATATATATATAGCACCCCCTCATCATCATCAACAGCGCACCACTACTAGGGGGGAAGTCTGCAGAACAGCCAACACGCGTCCCTCCATTGCGGATGTCGAGACCAAAAGCACTACACGACAGCACCACTACACCACTCCTCAAAGGGAAGCCTGCCGAACTAGCAAACCGCGTCCCCCTGTTGCGGACCCCGGAACTGCCAAAGAACACGTTCGCCGGGAGCCCAACGCCGAAATCCTCCCCACAACGACGAAGGCCTGCCGGACATAACTACAACCTGCGCACCTCATCAGTGCCATCCCCGCACCCAAAAGAAGATTGACTTCTGAAATGTAAGTCCAACTTATCGCTTCTCAGTAGCAGTGCCACTTTCCTTAAAGTACGAAAACTTGCTGACAAACAAATTAGACATGAAATGCATAAATCAACATTGCAAGTGTACCTTCGTGCTAGAAAAGCCCCCAAAGGTATGACACTCTCTCTCACACCAGCCGCTACAAATATAGATGAACACGACCAAATATCATGGAAAAACGTCCTCCTTGAGGCATCTCCTAAATTAACAGAAATCGCTCTTAATCACAGTGATAAGCAGGTAAAGAAACTGGTCGCTATGACCAACACCATTCTCCGCCACAACACTTTATCGACCGAAGAAGTCACGCGATTAACAGAATTCGAACCGAATAAATACCAAGCCATCATGACCACAAAAATTCTTAAACTCAAAAGAGACCATGTGCCCGAACCCGCGTTCCCTGATATAGTTCCTTATCACTACAACACCACCACCCAGGAAATCACTAATGGTACAAATGAGCACCCAACTAGGAACACACCCTGTGACACTGTGGTTGTAAACTTATCGGACACGAGCTTGTCACCTGACGAAAAAAAACTGCTATCTAAGGGACTAAGCTTCTGCCCGACCACAAAATTTTTCGATGAATTCCACTTGCTCCGAGACCTCGACAACTTCGCTCGAAGCTTAAGGTTGCGCGAATATTTCTTGGACAGGCCTTCTAACCACGAAACAATTCACCATCGTAAATCAAATGATTGGACACCAAACAGTAATCGAGACAAGTGCTTGGACCTTTATATCACCGCAGTACAGAAAGATATAGCACACGAATACCACAGACAGAAAGGAAACCGAGAAAACTTGACAAAATCTGAAAAAATAAGTATGAAAAATTTGGCATCTAGGACAGACATAACAATAAAACCCACTGACAAAGAAGGAGCAATTGTAGTCCTTATACAACCAACTACTTACAAAAAGCATACCGCCAACTAGACGACTCAAGAATTTACGAACACCTCTCAGGTGATCCGACAGACGAATACAAACGTATCGTGTCAACAGAACTAAAGAAACTGTTGGATGCAGAAAAGATAACCAACACTGACCACAAACTGATGCAAGCAAAATACCCTCGTCCAGGTCGCTTCTACATCCTCCCAAAAATGCATAAACCCGGTAACCCAGGTCGACCAATCATATCAGGCATCGGTAGAATAACTGAACCAATATCAGGGTACGTGGACAAACTAATAAGCCACATTCCATGCACCCTCGCGCGTACATAAAAGACACCACACATTTTCTTCGAGACATTGCAGGTATCTGTGTGCCGAAAAACTCGTACTTGGTTACTCTTGATGTCTCTTCATTATATACAAATATTCCTCACGATGACGACATAGCTGCATTACAAAACATGTACAGAAACCATAGACAATCTAACACCCCAGATTTCTCTGCCATTGCAACTTTGATGAGGATGGTTCTCGAATTAAATTCATTCGAGTTTAACCAAGAGTATTTTCGACAAATCAGCGGGACCGCTATGGGCACCAAAATGGCACCTAATTATGCCAACATATTTATGGGAAAGCTAGAATCTGAATTTCTTGCACAAAGTTCATTGAAACCAATGTTATACAGAAGATACATAGATGACATCTTTCTTATTTCGACCCACAGCGAGGACGAACTTCTCAGCTTTATCGACACTTACAATGCTGTACATCCGAACATACACTTCACACACACATACTCGCAAGTCACCGTACATTTTCTTGATGTTACCATAACGATAGAAAAAGAGAAGCTCTCTACAACCCTATATCGCAAACCAACGGATCGACAACAATACCTCCATTACCAAAGCGATCACCCACGCCACTGTAAAAACAGTATTCCATACAGCCAGGCTCCCCGGTTGAAGCGAATCTGCTCTAGAGACGCTGATTTTGACCCAAGATCACAGAGGCTAAAACTTATGCTCGAGAAACAAAAATACCCCCCACGTGTAATTAATGACGCTGTTCAAAAAGCGAGAAAACTAAAGCGTGAAGACTTACTTATGAAACGACCACCACGAGAAGACCCACCACGAACAAACCTCTGCTTGACTTACAGCACAAACTTCCCCAAAGTAAACAAAACTCTTAAACGACATTACAACATTCCGGAACAAAGTGAACGTCTGAAACGCGCCTTCCCATCTGCTCCAGGCGTCGTTTACCGACGACCACGTAACCTCAAAGACACCCTTGTCCACTCCCAAATTAATACATCACCCCCCAATAATTCATGCCGCCCTTGATTAAAGCCACGATGTCTTGTATGTAAAGCGATGCGAGAAACAGGCAAAGCAACCAGCACGCAATCCAAGTTTTCGATTAACATACGAGGAAACCTAACATGCGATTCCTCTAATGTGGTATACCTACTCGAATACAACGTGTGTGGTATGCAGTACATCGGACAAACAGAAACACCATTTAGCATTCGCTTCAGTATTCACAGGGCCCATGCGAAATCAGCCCCAAGTCTACCTGTATCAAAACATCTCAATCTTCCCGACCATGCATTCGACAAACTATCAGTAACGCTCTTAGAGACGGGATTTAAATCAAATCGGGAGCGTGAACAACGAGAGTCAAACCTTATCCACCGATTTAACACCCTCGATAGAGGAATAAATAAGAATCCTGGTACACTTGCAGCAACTAGTCCATTAGAAAACAATAACGGCAACAATGAAAATAGTAACTGAGTTCACGGCACTGCAGCTGCGAAGGGCACTGCACAACTCAAAACAATTTCAAGTGTAACTACTCTTCCTAAGTGCAGCTGTCGTCTGTTTTCTGTTTTATTTTACTACGCAATCAATTGTGCCATGCATGACATGCCCAACAGCAACCCTGTGCACAGCCGGGAGGCCCCCACTACACGCGTAATCCAGAAGCAAGCAAGGAATTCACATTGCAACCGCTTGCACAGCCTACCGCAATACGGAGCACCCCTCTTTTTACGACGAAATGTTGACAGGGCGCGGAGTAGTTAAAGGCTTAGAACTTCCTAAAATGCCCGCTTACCAGCCTCTGCCACAATACGCGGCACCCCTCCTTCTACGACGAATTGTTTACGGGATCCCGAGTAGTTAAAGGCTTAGGATTTCCTGAAAAGCTCTGTTTTGCCCCACACCGAACCGCCAGTGCCAGGAGGGGCCGTCTGATCGGGAGGAATGCGTCAGTGAACGAAAACATACACAGACCGCTGATATCATAAAGGTGAAGAGGAGAGGGGGGAGAGAGATGAAGGAGGAAGTGGAGCGAAGAGTAGAAGGGGGCACCCGAGGGTAGTCCACCGTATATTATTTTTCTCTTCTTCTTGTCTTTTTTCTTCTTTTTTTCCTTTTGCTTTTTTCTTTTTTTTCTTTTTTCTTTAATGTCGTTTTTCCTCTTTCCTTGCCATCCGATTCGAGATTGTACAAAGCTGAGCACCAACAAACTGTATCTTTAATCCTGATGAAGGCCAGACTCTAGGCCGAAACGTCGAAATAAACCACGTTGTGACCGCTCACGGAGGATCCACTGGACTATATATATATATATATATATATTCCTATATTCGCGTTTTACAATAATTGCCTGTGATGGATAACTGAAAATTGCTTCTCTTGGCTTGCTTTTTGAATTTTTAGAAACATCCTCTGATTTTATATGGGAGAGGGGGCTGCCACGCTAGGAGGAGGCGTATGAAATATTATTACTCGAGCGATACTGCAATAAAGGACATGATACCAATGCTTTTTAATATGACGCATCTGATAAGACTCGAACACCTGTGTTCTCCGGTCTTAGCATAACGAAAGAACGCAGGCTGCTTGATCATACTGACGTTAATAGCTGCTGCACCTATAACTGCTCACACATGCTTCACATCTCTGGCTTTGTTTTGGTTAAGACGCCGAATATGATCAAACATGGCAGTGAAGATGTGGTTCAAAATGGTATAAATTGGGGTTTTCTAAAGCTTTTTTCACGCATTTTTGTTGATGTAAAACACCCAGTGCTCTGTGCCTATTATGCTCTGTTTTTCTTTGTGAACCACCTGCTTGAAGGAGTTCATTGACTACTGCTGCGTGTTTCTGCAAAAACAAGAGTTAGTACGATGTGTCAAGAGAAGAAAGTATTATTCAGGCATACATATTTCATTATGAATACTAAACAAAGCTGCGTAAGCATCAGAACGCACATAAGAACGGGAAACCTTACAAGTACCCCAAGGCAGAAGTTGAGTATGCATATATAAAGTGAAATATGATATCGCAGTGCACCTGAGATATTTGGCTTTTTGTAAGCGCAGGCTGCTTTGCCTATAGTGTTTGCATAGGTATAATCGTATTGCTTACATGAAGTTACTCACACAAAGTTGTGAGTCATATTCTATTTGATTAGTATGCATTTATAAATCCGGAGCTCTAGTTATCGCCATTATTGATGGTATTGCTTTTCTCTCTTTTTTACGTAAGTTAAGGCATCATTTCTCTTGTAAGAGGGAGCAGTGAGTTCCATTGTAGGGACGCCAAGTGCTTTTGTACGACGTTTAGGTGACAAACACCTGCATCTATCATATATGGTGGTTTTGGGACGTTAAAACCCACATATCAATAAATCTATGCAAGATGCCTCAGAGAAAGACAAAGTACAGATAGAAAAGAAAGGTAAGAAGTTTTCGCTGATCCTCTACACGTGTATTTATAAGGTCGCATGCAATATCCGCTTGCGTTCACAAGGTTTATACGGAAAATAGCTATAGTTTCCACAGCACTCTGCAAAAGTACTTTGTTTCCGGACAAACATAGATAAAGCAAGGAATGGCTACTAATTCTTTAGTGCCCAGATGTTCAAAGGCTAGATAACTTGGTTCGCGAGACATGGTTTACCATTAAAAATAAACTCGAGAATAGCGAACGTCGAAGAAGAAACACTCACATTAGCGCTAATGCTTTACTTGTACGCGGCATTTATTTAAAACAAGCATCCTGGGCATGAAAACCATCCTTGCAACTTTTTACATCTTTTTTTTTGTGACTTCTCACTTTCATTTGGAAGAATCCTGCTATGTGAAGCTCTGCCATGCAGCGCCTTAGGCTTCAATAGATAACGCCACCGTCGTTTCAGGTAGACAACGGCTGCTGCTTTTTTTCTTTATTATGCTAGGGAATGCAACAGAACGAAAAATATTGACAACACCAAATGCGTCTCAGAAAAGAACACCAGATCGTCAGTGCTCTCCGAGGGCCTATCGCCCCACAGTAACTATACGACCCCTGCTGTTTTGAAACGCCAGAGATCCTAGCCCTTTAAGTATATACCTTTGCGAAAAAGCGTAAACGATGCATTGAGAGTCTGTGGCAGTTTTAGGAGGCGGGGGGAGCTTACGATGTAGGCATCGCCGACAAAACAGCTCAAGCGCAAGAAAGTGCGTCTACAAGGGGAAGTGGGTGTTAGTTATGAAAGCCGTTGAACAGAAAGCCTTTCTCGCTGCTTCGGAGGGCTAGAAGAGTTGCTGGTTCTGTTCTACACCTTATCAGCTCGGAGACGGGTGCGTACACCCTTCTCAGAGCCACCCGCTTTGTTTTCGAAGAAAAGTGCCAGATGGTGCTCATGTCTCACGTGTGATATGATTTGATGCGCTCGTTTGCCTCTGCGGCACGCTCGAGGCACTCTACCGCAGCGCCTTCAGAATACCATTCATCAATTTTCTTGCGCAGAACATCAAATAAATGATTTGTTCACTCTCTCTACACGCAAGACTATTCTCTTTCGACGACGTTTGCAAATTACCGTGAAGATACGGGGCTAACTTTTACATGGGCGCCTTAAACAGAAAAACCTTGAGTATAAACGTTTAGTTCTGAAGGTTTGTTTTTGAGTCCACATGGCGCGATGCCTTTTTTGTAGCATTGAAATACAATTTCAAACCCTTGTAATTCATTTACTCTGGTGTACGCGATGACCCCATTCGCATGCGATGAAGCGAAAAGGGGTCTTCTATTGATAGCTTTTTTGTCACATTTCACACCACAATATAGATTTCGGCGTTTCTATTGCACCCGACTTGCAAGGCGAGTGGTGATTGAGAACACTATTTGCTTATGGGTCCTCAGCTTAAGAAAGAACAGCATTGTTATTTGACGAACTACAACGTTTATCCTGACCACGTGATAGTGTAACCGATATTCTGGTTCAACGTAGGCACTGAATCATCATAAGTCAGGTGTCGTAACTTCTCTTGAAGCTTTTGAATGCTAAAGATGTGCTATGTGACTGCTGAGAAGTGACAATTGTGTTGTGGTATGCTGCACTGAGAGAAGGGCGTGGTACAATACTTCAAGTGGACTAGCATTGAGGATGCCAGCTTAGGCAGGTATGTCACGCTGCGCATGACTTTTCAAGAGCCTGCTTACGCTTAGTTGAAAAAAACAAACAAAAAAGGACATTGGTTGCAATTAGCAAAGAGGAAAGCGGGCGGGGCGATTGCCTTCGAATTTCGCGAGGGTAGATTTGCCAGCCAACTAAGGCACCCTAATTCTAATACCAATCCTGAAACCCATTTATCACACTTTTTCAACGCATAGTATTGACCCATGTTTATGTGCTTGAAAATTTTCACCTCCTTAACGTATATTATTCCACATGATTTCGGAGGAACACATTGCACTACAAAAACTTTTTACTACTGCGCAATGCAAACGACAAAGATGCGTCAATGCAGCTATTGTATATTGTCTTTTTTTTCCTCGTTTTCTGCGTCGGTGGCTCGTTGGACATGAGGGGCTAGGGTGCCAGGCTGCATACCCGAAGGTAGCGGGTTCAATCCCGGCCCCGGTGTTCATATTTCAGCGGAGGTGAAGTTGTAAAGGCCCATGTACTGTGCAATGTCTGGCACGTTAAATAACACAACATGGTCAAACGTTTTTTTAGTTTTTCGTTAAGGCGTCTCTCGTCATCATAATGCCACGTTCAATTTCTCAAGTTTTGTCATCGCCCCGATAAACTACACAATTCTCAGTGCAAACCGCGCCTGCAGTTTTCGAGAAGCTTCAGGGCTGTAGTAGATTATTTCTATAAGATCACGACCACTCTGCGAACTGTACAGATTATTCTGGAGCCTACATCACCGCCAGCAATAACGCTATAACATTCGATGGCAAGAGTATGAATGCCGACGCACTTCGCCGCTTGTCAGTAGTTGATCGACGGCCGACGCTCCGTTCACTGCTATCTGTGCAAGACTGCTACTGTAATCAGACTTTCCGTTGACCGGGCACAGGTTCGCCCAAACAAACAGTTGAATCCCTACATAAAGTTTCCTGTCTTTGGCCACGTCACGGCCCCGTGACATCTGATGGACGTGCTGTTTCGTTCATATACCGGACGCCCCCGTCAAGCCGTGAACCTAGCCCACGTCACGGAGAAGACACCGACGCCAACCAGGAGTAGCGACCAAGCCGCCGAGAGCAAGGTCTACCACCGGAGTACAGACTTCTACAAGACAAGGCGTGGAAGACCAAGGCCATGACCTCGACTGCAGTGACAATGACAACCGCAGCTTCCCAGCCTGCGATCGTCATGCATCAGCCCAGGGAACCACCAATATTCCGTGGGTCATCGTTCGAAGACGCGGGGACCTGGCTAGAAACACACGGCCGTGTGGGCGCCCTCAACCACTGGGACAATGACGAAAAGCTCTGTCGTGTGTACTTCTATTAGGAAGAAGCCGTTACGACTTGGCTCGAGAATCGGGAGTTCACGCTCAACGTGGGATGTCTTCTGCTGCGCATTCCTGCAAACGTTCGTGAGCGTCGCTCGCAAAAAGATAGCCACGGCTTTTGTAGAGACTCGAGTTCAGCTGCCAAATGAAAATGTCACCAATTTTACAGAAGAGATGACCCTGTCGGAGCTAACACGGGAAAGATCCAACCTTACAGCGTTCAGTTTTCCAACTGATTTTTTTATTATCGCGCTGCACCCGCCGAGCGGCCCAAATGCCAACTTCTTCTTCCTTGACGAGCAGCCCAATGAGGCGCTACAGGGCTCCCCCACGTAGAGCGAGAGCCGTAGGAATCACCAGAGGAGTCGCCCAGTGGACATGCTTGGGTGTTGGCGTCCAGACTTTAGATTAAAACCCTGCGGCCGCGAGAGCGGTGATATACGCAGGTTTCATTCGATCAGCAGCCACGGCGTCTTTACGGCCATTGATGTCCAGCGTGAACGTCTTAGGTGTACGATGGAGTACGCGGAATGGGCCATCATAGGCTGGTGTTAGTGGTGGCTGTATTTGGTCACGCCTAATGAAGACGTGACTGCAGTCATGCAGATCCTGGCTGACGAAGACAGACTGGGGGTGTCGGTCGGCAGGAATCATAGGAGCAAGGTCCCGAAACGTGGTACGCTGCTTTCGAATGTACGTGGAGGCATCGTGAGTGGAAGATGTCGATGATGGCTCGAAGAATTCTCCTGGAAGAAGCAGGGAAACGCCATGGACTAGTTCGGCTGATGAGCAGCCGAGATCCACTTTCGATGCTGATCGGATGCCCAGAAGTACGAAGGGGAGGTGGTCGAGCCACCGTTCTCTTGGCTGGTGAGCAGTGAGGGCAGCTTTCAGTTGTCGAAGAAGTCGTTCGACCATGCCTTTGGCGGAGAGATGGTAGGCAGTTGTGTGGATGTGTCGAATGCCCAGGATATTGGCAAGTGCGGTGAAAAAGGCAGATTGAAACTGGTGACCACGATCAGTGGTGACGACAGAAGGGTATCCAAAGCGCGACACCCAGCCGTTTGTGAAAGCCTTGGCAACTGTTGGTGCTGTAATGTCTGAAATGGGAAACGCTTCCGGCCATCTGGTGAAGCGATCCACACATGTCAGCAGGCAACAGGCTCCTTGCAATGATGGAAGAGGACCGACGATGTCGAGATGGACGTGAGAAAACCTTGCGTCTGGAGGCCGAAACGGGGATGTTGCCATGACAATGTGACGGTGAACTTTAACGCGCTGGAACTAAAGGCAGGTTCGCGCCCAGCGTCGGATATCAGCATTGATGCTTGGCCAAAGAAAACGAGATGTGACTAGCTTCTTGGTCGCACGAATACCAGGATGGCTCATGTTGTGCAATTGATCAAGAGAGAATAAAATGAGGGAAAGGCAAGGAGGTTAACCAGAAAATGGGGCATCCGGTTTGCCCCCCTGAACTAGGGAAGGGGGAATGGGGAAGAAAGATTGGAAAGAAAGCGAAGAGGGAAATAGACGCGCACGAAAAAAAAGAAAGCGGGGGAGGGGCTAGGGTGCTACAGTCTATACAATAGGCCGCTGCCACGCAAAAAGTTCAGTAAGGCCTTCACTGATTTTCTGTGAGCACACAAATCATGTGGTCTTTCCAGCACTGATTGTTCAGACAAAGGTCTGTCGTCAAAACGAGCTAACGCAGCAGCTAGTCGCTGTCTTTGCACGCTGTAACGAGGGCAGTGACAGAGAACGTGCTCTATAGTTTCATCGCTGCCGCAATAACCGCAAGCAGTACTGTCTTCCATGCCGACTCGGAAGGCGAAAGCTTTGGTGAAGGCGACACCAAGTCATAGTCGGCAAAGCACCGTTGTCTCGAGTCGAGAGAGTCCAGACGGAGGCCGGAGTCGACGAAACGTGTCCAGTCTACGCAGTCGCGTGTGCCGTAAGCACTCAGTGTTCCACAGGGATTTTTAATTCTGCATTAGCGATTTTTCGGATGGTCATTGGAGCATCAGTCCTTGAAAACGGTATAGATTTTTCTTCACCATCTTCGTGTGCTGATCAGGCAGCTGCATCGGCATGTTCGTTGCCCAATATGCCGCAGTGACTTGGAAGCCACTGAAACGTGATTCTGTGTCCTTCGTCGAAGAGGTGGTGAAGCAGCTCTCTAATTTCCAGCACTAGTTGTTCATGAGATCCACGGCGTAAGGCGATTATCAAACACTGTAGTGCTGCCTTAGAGTCCGTGAACACGCTCCATTTCTTGGCTTCTTAGTGTTTAATGACTTGAATTGCGCTACATAGAGCAGCAAGTTCCGCAGCTGTCGATGATGTCTGGTGGGATAAACGAAACTTCTCCGTTGTCGCTGTTGCCGGAAAGATCACCGACCGTGCAGACCCATCCACTTTAGTTGAAGCGTCAGTATATAGATGAGTATGCTCACTGTATTTCTCATATAACAAGAGAAGAGAAAGCTGCTTTAGCGCTGGAGGCGAGAGCTGGGCTTTTGACCCTATGCCTGGAACCGTGAGTTCAACATGTGCATAGGTCATACTCCATGGGGGAGTTGAAATCTTCGATGGAATTGTATATCTCGTAGGAATGCGTGTGCGATATGACAAGACTGTCTGGCAAAATGAGGCACGAGGTCGGGCTTCTGGCAGTGAAGGTAGATGATGGGCAGGGGCACGAGTAAGATGCCTCACGTGTGCTCTGAGCACTTCGATCATGATATGCGTCTTTAGCGGGTAGTCATTAGCGATCTCGATTGTCTCAGCTGTTGATGAACATCGCGGTATCCCCAGACAAACTCGCAGAGCCATAGCCTGGATGCTTTCGAGAGTCCGAATGTTGGTTCTACAGGTGTTGGTCAACACAGGCAAACTGTAGCGCAAATAGTCAAGAAAAAGCGTCTTGTACAATTGCATCATTGCAAGTACTGAAGTCCCCCAGGTTTTTCCTCCGAGATACTTGAATAAGTTAGCAATTTCTGTCAGCCTCTTCTTCAAGTGGGCCACATGGGGGCCCCAGCAGAGGTCTCTATCAATGATCAAAAATTGCACGACAAAAAGCTGAAGGCACAAAGGGCCGAGGGACACCAGTAGACGTGTCGCACGTTATTAATGATGTAGAAAATGGAAGCGGGCACTCCGTGAACGATAGAGACGTGGATGAAGAGCGAAGACGATGCAGCTCAGGATCGTTGCTTTGGGCAGCTGCTAGCTCTTTCATGTCTAGCAGTGGCTTGGTCGACAAGGCATCGATGCGGGATAGTGAATCAGCAGCAGCATTTTCCGGCCCATGTACGTGTCTGAGATCCACAGTGAATTCGGAAATAAAGCATAGTTGACGGATCTCCCGTGCAGTATAATTGCTGTGATTGCGATGGAAGGCAAACTTCAGGGGTTTGTGGTCTGTAACGACGTAAAAGTCTCGGCCCTCCAATAAATGACGAAAATGTTTGATGGCGAGGTATACCGCGAGGAGTTCTCGGGCAAATGTACTGTATTTTGTCTCTGGTGGCTTCAGTTTTTTCGAGAAAAACCCAAGGGGCTGCCAACCAGAGACGTGCTGCTCGAGAACGGCGCCAACTTCCACGCTTGATGCATCGATGATGAGACGAATTGAGGCATCAGGGACGGGATGTATGAGCATGGTAGCGTCTGCCAAAGCCTTCTTGGCAGTGTCGAAGGCAGATGCAGCGTCCTTGGGCCGCTCCAGTGGCGCAGCCGGGTTTTTCTTTTTAGCCAATAGGTCGGTCAAGGGCTTTAGGAATGTGGCGCACTTTGGAAGAAAGCCGCGATGGAAGTTTAGTAGGCCCAGAAATTCTCGGAGTCTCTTCAGTGAAGTCGGGGGTGGAAAGTCTTGAATAGCCTTCATTTTGCTGGCGAGTGGTTGGATACCCTTTGGAGTGACAAGGAGGCTTAGGAACTCTATTGTAGCGATGCCGAAGAGGCACTTATTGGGATTATTTACGAAGCCGTAATCATCCGGGCGGTGGAACAGGGTGCGCAGGTGGGCTTCATGCTCAGGGCCGGATGAGCTTGCTACAAGGAGGTAATCAAGGTAGGCAAATACGAAATCGAGACCTCGCGTGACCTCGTTGATAGTGCGCTGAAAGGTCTGTGCAGAGTTGCGCAATCCAAAAGGCATCCTCACATATTCAAACAGACCGAATGGGGTGGTGATGGCCGTCTTCGGAATGTCGGCGGGTTCTACAGGAATCTGATAGTAAGCCTTCATTAGGTCAATCTTAAAGAAGATTGTGCACCCAGCCAAATTTGATGTAAAATCCTGTATGTGAGGAAGTGGATAGCGGTCTGGTAAGGTGTGGGCTTTAAGAGCGCGGTAATCCCCACATGGTCTCCAGTCGCCAGGATCTTTTTTCGGCTCCATGTGGAGCGGCGACGACCAGTTGCTGGAGGAAGGCCGCATAATGCCGAGTTCAAGCATGTGCTCAAACTCACGGCGGGCGATGGCGAGGCGTTCTCCAGATAGTCGACGGGGTCGTGTAAAAACGGGAGGTCGAGTGGTCACAATGTGGTGAGTGATGGAATTCTTCACCGGTGACTCTCTGGTGTGCGGCTTCGTGATGCTGGGAAAGTCGTCGAGTATTTTTGCATATGGCGAAGCAGGTGTGAGAGCTCGCAGTCCCGTTGGCGAGGAAGTGCAGAGTACAACGTTGATGGAGAGGCGGGTGTTGAGATCAATGAGGCAATGAGCATGCGTGTCCGCAGCAAGGTTGAAAAAACTGAGGAAGTCAGCTCCAAGAACAGCTTGCGAGACGTCAGCGAGGATGAAATTCCAGGGGAACGTACGGCGTAGTCCAAGGTCAAGTGTAAGAGAGCGTTGGCCGTATGTGCGAATGGCGGAATCGTTGATCGCTTGGAGTGGGCAGGTCTGTTCGTTGCGACGGCGATCTGCACACCAGGCCGAGATGACGCTAGCCTGGGCTCCTGTGTCGACTAGAAAGCAAGCGCCAGAGATCTTATCAGAAACATGGAAAAGGCGGCATGACTTTCGACCAGTACCACTTGCCGCTGTCAGTAGCCCGTCGTCGCATTTCCCGACCAGGAGCACGGGCGAGTGCACTTGCGAGCAGCGGCACTGAATCGGCGGTGGTACCAGCACACGGTTGAGGATGAAACGTCCCGCGGCGCGTCGGGTGGTTGAAGTTCCGGAGAACGTGGAGCGTCGAGGAGCGACTGTTGTGGTGCACTGTGGGCACAGGTTAGCCAGATGAGGGCAGAGGACGTTCGAGGACAACGAGAGACTTTTATATAGACGAAGACGGACAAATGGATGCACACAACATAAACTCACACATATATACACGCGTTTATGGTCCTACGCGAAAGGGAGTTATTGTTCTCGTTCGTTCACTCACATTTTACTCTTGGGGCGTGAATGTTGCGCTTGACCTTGGGCTTTCTGGTAGTCAGGAGGCGGTGTGCCTTGTGCTTGCGTAGTTAGTACCGAGGCGGGGCCCAGTCTAGAAGATAACCGCCAGGGGCATCCCAGTCCGGTGGTCAACGCCTGGGCTTGCCTGTACACCACCGAGAACAGCGTACCGCCGACTGCCGCGAACAGACCTAGAACAGCGTCTCGATCCGAGACCAGAACAGCAGCTGGCCGTGACGAACGTTGCTTCAGACCAACGTGGGGGTGAGGTGGAGCGATGCCCAGTCCAGGACGCACCCGAGGACTTCAACGCCGAGACGAGGTCCGGACACGGAGGGTCAGAACGAGCAGCCGGGGCGTGGCCCGAATTTGTCCTGGCGCTATGCTCTCTGGGGTTAGCCGAGCTGTCTCCGTGGCTCGGGAGCTTTTCACGAGGCACGCGCGCGAGCACGCCTATACGCGAGCTTCATCATCTCACCGCTATCAACATCATGGTAAGTCCACGCACCTGGAATGCTAAATTGGTCCCGCACACCGATCACAAATAAATCGACCCCGAACACCGATCTTCTACGTCAGAGCACGACGCACACTCTCCGGGGCAATGTTTTTCACCACATCTTCCCCCCAGTTCAAGAAAGTTGCATTCACTGTGGCAGCTGGTGTTGAACTAGTTTACAGAGCGTGCAGGATGACGATGCCGAAGGATGTAGAGGTGGTGTCAGATAGACACTTTGGTTGCTATATTAAAAGCGTACAGCTGGTTTCACTTAGCTGACAATTATTCTCGGTGACTGTGATTGTTCGTGGACCCAGGAACTCAGACGCGCAGAGCTTGGACCGTGAACACAGAAAATACATTATCAAGACGGAGCACAACTGGAAGACATAGACAATTGACACATTACGCATAAACTGAACACATTCAACGATGATAATGTTTTGTCTTTGACGATGTACCAAGGGCGTCCACACACGGAATGCACGGCACCGCACGCTCGTGACCCGATGCCTGGGCCAACGACCACTCACTCATGCCGTTGCGGCGAACACAGGCACCGGGCAGCACGATGAATTCGTCGAGTCAAGCTTGGAAGCGTCGACGCCCAGTAAGTCGGGCAAACATTATGCCAGCACGAGAAATTGGTTCCGCATGCAGTTCGAAGTCCATTGTCGTGCCGCAGTTCAGTTCAGAATCGGTCAACCAGGTTTGTATTCTTTCTCCTTTTCTTCCATGTACTAGCGCAGAACCAGAGCTCTTTCTTCCTATGTGCTTCTGTGTACCGCGGTGGCTTCCCGATGTTTACGTAGATAGAACAATGTTCGAATTAAACATCGGGGTCAGAGCGCCAGGGTACGTAGTCCAAAGCACGCCACATCTTTCGGTTGTCTCGAAGTTCATTTTCCTCCGCATGGTACGGAGTACCATGTTTTGGGCTCACAGCGTTCCTACCTCCACTACTACTCTTGGAGTTCCGGCCCCTCTTGCTCGAATTATGGTCATCTTCTGGCTCTGTTTTGGGGTTTTTCATTGCCACTCGCTTCTCGTTGGCCTCCGAAGCAAGAGTCTCAGATGCGCCTGACGTGCTCTTTGTATGGCCGAGAGGTTTCGGCTGACCACTGCAGAGGCCATGCTGCTCTATACTTCCGTCGCCTTCAATGCCAGCACATGTCTGCTTAACACATTCACTAGCAGACCGTTTACCCAGAGCTACATCACCACGTTCTCCAACACACACTTTTTTGGGTGTACCTGACAGATTTGTGTCGACATCATGAATAACTATGTCATCCTTGCGAGGATTGACTTGGTCCTCTTCATTTACCTCATTAAGCACACTCTTATTTGCAATCTCTCGGATTACCGAGATAGCTGTGCTGATCTCCGACAACAGCTTCTCCCCTTCCTGTCGCAAACGCACACGCTCATTGTCATTTTTGCACATGTACCGCAGTTCAAAATCAATTCTCTTTTGTTCCTCATCAAGGTCTTCTTGCAACATTCGCTCTAAGTCGGCACAAGACAACCCGACCTCCTCTCCAATACAAAGCAGTCTTCGCACGTTTACAGGCATCCTGTGTGCGACCAATTCTCGCCTGAAAGATTTTGAGTGCCGATCCTGGCAAGGCCCATGCCCGTTCCGATCGCGTGCAATTTCTCTAGATCCATTGGTTCGTCTCGCCCGTCTGGCTCTCGGCAAGAAGGTAAGGCCGATCTATCCTGGCAGGCTCGCCAAATATTGTGGTGCACTGTGGGCGCAGCTTAGCCAGATGAGGGCAGAGGACGTTCGAGGACAACGAGAGACATTTATATACACGAAGACGGACAAATGGATGCACACAACATAAACTCACACATATATACACGCGTTCATGGTCCTACGCGAAAGGCAGTTAATGTTCTCGTTCGTTCACTCACATTCTACTCTTGGGGCGTGAACGTTGCGCTTGACCTTGGGCTTTCTGGTAGTCAGGAGGCGGTGTGCCTTGTGCTTGCGTAGTTAGTACCGAGGCGGCGCCCGGTCTAGAGAATAACCGCCAGGGGCATCCCAGTACGGTGGTCAACGCCTAGGCTTGCCTGTACACCACCGAGAACAGCGTACCGCCAACTGCCGTGAAGACCTGGAACAGCGTCTCGCTCCGAGACCAGAACAGCAGCTGGCCGTGACGAACGTTGCTTCAGACCAACGTGGGGGTGAGGTGGGGCGATGCCCAGTCCAGGACGCACCCAAAGACTTCAACGCCGAGACGAGGCCCGGACACGGAGGGTCAGAACGAGCAGTCGGGGCGTGGCCCGAACTCTTCCTTGCTCTCTGCTCTCTGGGGTGAGGTGGGGCGATGCCCAGTCCAGGAGGCACCCGAGGACTTCAACGCCGAGACGAGGCCCGGACACGGAGGGTCAGAACGAGCAGCCGGGGCGTGGCCCGAACTTGTCCTTGCGCTCTGCTCTCTGGCTTAGTTGAGCTGTCCCCGTGGCTCGGGAGCTTTTCACGAGGCACGCGCACGAGCACGCCTATAGGCGAGCTTAATCATTTCACCGCTATCACCATCATGGTAACTCCACGCACCTGGAATGCTAAATTGGTCCCGCACACCGATCACAAATAAATCGACCCCGAACACCGATCTTCTACGTCAGAGCACGACGCACACTCTCCGGGGCAATGTTTTTCACCACACTGTGTATCTGGAACCTGGATGACGGTCGACGATGCGCCGATACAAAGTCATCGGGGCGCCTCACAAGGGCGTCCAGACGGTTCTCGATGCTCGCGAGCACCGGGTCTGCAGCGGTGGCCGGTGGCGGGGTGGTAATGGCGTTGAGGCTATGTGCCCGTGACTCGGTCAGCCAATAGTCCGCCACTCGGTCAGCCATTTCAGCAAGTGTGTCTAGTGGGACATCTCCTGCAGCTACGAGGACCGGGACCATGCTCTGCGGTAAGCTCACGTAACAGCTTCTCCTCTTGAGGGGCGGAGGGGCCGCCAAGGAGCTGGCGCATGCGTCGCAGGAGCTGAGATGGGCGACGGTCACCGAGCTCTGTAGCCATGATGAGCTGTTGCGCGAAACGCAACTGATGATGACTTGATGACTTGCGCGAAATGATAGCTGCCTTCAACGTGTCGTAGGGATGGCTTGGGTGGGGCGACGCTAAAATATCAGCTAAGTCGTCGGCTACGTCCGGAGGTAAGCAGGATACCAGATGCCAGTGCCTGGTCTGTTGGCTGGTGATTTGCCGTAGACGGAAGTGCGCCTCGACCTGCAGAAACCATGTGCTGGGTCTGTTGGGCCAAAATGGTGGCAGGTTGACATGTTGAATCACAGCGACTGCAGCACCGCTAGGTCTGGCGTCTTCTTGGGCGTCAGGACCGGTAGGATTGGTGGCACAGCCGGCGGGATCCATGGGGATTGATCGGGGCTGTGTGTTCTTTATCGGGTCACCATTAACTGTCGGAGCTAACATGGGAAAGATCCAGCTCTGACAGCGTTCAGTTTTCGATATAATTTTTTTATTACCGCGCTGCACCCGCCGCGCGGCCCAAATGCCAACTTCTTCTTCCTTGACGAGCAGCGCATTGAGGCACTACAACCCGCTTATCCCGTCACGCTGACCCAGGCATGCCTGAAGAGAAGAAAGTTCGTTTGCTCATGCGAGGGGTCAAACAAGAGCTCTTCGTAGGACTAATCAGCAATCCATCGAACACCATCCAAGAATTTGTATTCGAGGCGACCACAATCGAAAAGACCCTGGACATGCACACCAGACAATATAATTGTCGCATGACTCCAGAATGCGCTGCTGCTCAAGCCAGTGACTCCGAAGAGGCCTGCGTGAATCGATCTGAGCAATCTTGCGGGAAGAGCTGCGAAAGCTGTTGCCTTCGGCGCAGTCTCAAGTGGATTCGTTCGCTGACATTTTGCGAGAAGTTCAGCAATCCCTTCGAATATCCCAAGCACCGCTGCCCGAGCCGGAAACTATGAGCTACACCGCTGCAGTGCGCCAGAACGCTCCTCCCCATCCATGCCAAAACGCAACCCCATCGCACTTCCGTCGCCAGCCGCCACCGCCCCACCCCCCCCCCCCCCGACGCCCTGCCATTTGCCAGTAGGCCAGGGCAGTGCGCCAAGGAAAACCGACGTTTGGCGTGCACCTGACAACCGCCCGCTCTGCTATCATTGCGGCGAGGCTGGCCGCATTTACCGCCGTTGCCAGTACCGACAGATGGGACTGCGTGGCTTCACCGTCAATGCACCACGTCCGCAGCCAGGGGAACGGCCACGTTACATCGCCGACTACCTGACAGGAACTCAGTGGAAACCTCGAAGTTCTTCCCGTTTGCCGTCACCCAGCCGTTGCATGTCACCACGCCACCAGCAGTACTCTGGCCTAACGCGGGGCCAGTCTCCTATCCCGTATCCGGGAAACTAAGGGCAGCAACCGATGGAGGTGCGGTTGCTGTGCGACAAACTACCGAAGATCCTCCGACGACGACGACGCCACGGAAGTGCTTTCCGAACAAAACGCCAACCAGGCAAAGCCCTGACGGAAAATCCTCTCTTACCGAAGGTGACCTGACGACGCAACATGGAAGCAGAGGAACAAACCGACGCAGCCGTGACCCGACGCCATGCCCTAACTGTATAGCGAGACGGCGGACTAGCGCCCTCCTCGTTTGTATCGACGGTAACAGTGTGACCGCTCTCGTCGATACTGGAGCCGACTACTCCGTCATCAGTGGGTAGTTCGTCGCGAAGTTAAAGAAAGTTAGGACAGCAGGGGAAGGCCCTGAAATCCGCACAGCCGGAGCTCATCTCGTAACGCCTGCAGGGATCTGCGCAGCGAGAGTCACCATTAACGGCCGTATTTATCCTACAGACTTCGTAGTCCTACAGCGTTGCTCGAGAGATGTCATCCTTGGTATGGACTTGTTATGCCTCCATAGTGCTGTCATCAATCTAAAAAAAGTCGATAACGTTATCCACAGAAGAAGCACTACCGCCGCGCACGCCCTCAGGAAACCATGCCTTGAATGTGCTGGCAGAAGAAGTCACCATTCCGCCTCGCTCAAGCGTCATTATTTCAGTGGGCACTCCTAAATCACCTGACTCGGAAGGCGTCATTGAAGGCAGTCAGCATCCATCGGTCACCCGAAATATTTGTGTCGCAAGATGAATTGCAGATCTGCGGGGAGGCAAAGCAACGGTTATGCTCACAAATTTCAGCAATGAGTACACACACGTGAACGTTGAAACAATGGTCCCATACATCGAAGAAATTGTGAAAGCCACCAGTGCTTTCGTCCTCGCCGATTATGCGGAACCTGCTAAGAGGAACCAAGCCCCTCCCATAGTTTTTGATGTCAACCCCAGACTTCCGAACCATAAGCAACAACAGCTCAAGGCCCTGCTCCTGTAATACGAAGATTGCTTTTCGTCATCATCAAAAATTCGGCAGACCCCAATCACGAAACATCGGATCATAACCGAAGAAAATGCCAGACCACTCCGTCAGAGTACGTACAGGGTTTCGACGTGAGAACATGAGGCCATGAAGATACAAGTTGATGAACTGCTGCGGGATTGCATCATCCAGCCGCCCAAGAGTCCACGGGCATCTCCCGTGGTGCTAGTGAAGAAAAAGAATGGGACCCTACGTTTCTGCGTCGATTATCACCGCCTGAACAAAATCACAAGACGAGACGTGTATTCTCTTCAACGCATAGACGAAGCACTTGATCGGCTCCTTATTGCCAAGTATTTTTCGTTCATGGACCTCAAGAATGGTTATTGGCAAATCGAAGTCGACGAAAGAGACCGAAAGAAGACGGCGTTTATAACATCGGGCGGCATCTTCGAGTTTAAGGGGATGCCCTTCAGTCTTTGCTCAGCGCGTGCAACTTTTCAACACGTTATGGATAAAGTACTGGCCGGACTGAAGTGGCAGACTTGCCTCGTGTACTTAGATGACGTCGTCGTGTTTTCCTCGAGTTTCGACGAGCATCTTCGGCGCCTTGAAGCTGCATTTCAAGCCATCAAGATATCCCGACTCACACTGGAGCCAGAAAGTGCAGATTTGTGTACGAGAAGCTCTTGTTCCTGCGGCACGTGATTAGCAAGACTGGAGTTCGTCCCGATCCACGGAAAACAGCCGCCATCGCCGACTTCCCGCCACCCAATGACAAGGAGGTGGTGCGGCGATTCCTGGGCCTGTGCGCCTATTACAGGCGGTTCGTGCAAAACTTCACTCGCATCGCCGATCCACTCACGAACCTTATCAAAGCCGACGTCGAGTTCAAGTAGGTAACGCCGCAGGAACACGCTTTCCAGAAGATTAAAGATCGCCTCCATACGCCTCCGTTACTTGCCCATTTCGACGAATTCGCTGAGACAGAAATACACACTGATGCAAGCAGCGTAGGTCTCAGTGCCGTTCTTGTGCAGGGGGCTGACGGACTTGAAAGGGTTATTAGTTACTCCAGCCGATTGCTATCCAAAGCAGAAGCCAATTATTCCACAACAGAAAAGGGGTTCCTTGCCATCATCTGGGCTACGTCTAAATTTCATCCCTACCTCTACGGCAGGCCCTTCAAAGTTGTGAGCGACCACAAGCACCTTGCGTTTGCTAGCTACCTTGAAGGACCCTTCAGGTAGCCTCGCACGATGGAGCCTGAGACTTCAAGAATATGACCTTACCGTCGTTTACAAGTCCGGCAAAAAACACTCCGACACCGACTGTCTCTCTCATGCGCCGTCGACCAACCACAACCAGACGACCCAGGTGACGACTAATTCTTGGGAACGATAACTACCGACGACTTCGCTGAACGACAGCGGGCCGACACGGAACTTAAGGCCCTAATAGAATACCTCGAAGGCAGGACCGCATACTACCTTGTGGTGCCTTCAGCTTTCCGGCCAGAACTCCTGCAGGCCCTGCACGACGATCCAACGGCAGGGCACCTCGGTGTTTCCCGCACGCTCACGAGGATACAAGAAAGGTACTACTGGCCACGTCTTACCACTGACGTCACTCGTTATGTGAGGACATGCCGAACTGTCAGCGACGCAAGACACCGTCGACAAGGCCAGCGGGACTTCGGCAGCAAATCGAACCACCTAGCCGACATTCCTGCAGATTGGTTTGAACCTAGTGGGGCCGTTTCCGACGTCGGCTTTCAGAAACAAGTATATTGTGGTAGCTACCGGCTACGCCGAGACAAAAGCCCTGCCCAAAAGCAGTGCATCCGAGGTAGCTAAGTTCTTCGTCAAAAATATCGTCTTACGTCACGCCCGACAACTCGCGCGCCTCCGTGTCAAGAATCAACAGACGACCGACAGCCGCCGTTACAATCTTCGACGACACTTCGTGGAATATCAGCCCGGTAAACGTGTTTGCGTGTGGACGCCGATACGCCGACGTGGATTAAGTGAAAAGCTTCTGCGACGGTGCTTCGGACCATACAAGGTGGTTCGACGTCTTGGCCTTTTGATTACGAGGTTGTCCCCGACGGCATCACGAAGTCTTAACGACGCCGATCGCGACCGGCAGTCGTTCATGTCGCGCGCCTCAAGGCGTTTCACGCGCGTTAACAAATTGAGAGTGTATTTTGTATTACTGCTGTATTGTAATTTATTTATTGTACTTTCTTGTATTATTGTCGTACCTTCATCTTTAGTTAAAGCGTCGGGACGATGCCTTTTTCAGAGGGGAGCAATGCCACGTGCCATTTCTCAAGTTTTGTTACCGCCCCAATACACTACACAATTCTCAGCGCAAACCACACTTGCAGTTTTTGAGAAGCTTTCGGACTGTAGTAGATCATTTCGATAGGATCAGGCCCACTCTGCGAACTGTACAGATTATTCTGGAACCTACGTCACCGCCAGCGATAACGCTAGAACATTCGATGCCAAGAGTATAAATGCCGACGCACTTCGCCGCTTGTCAGTAGTTGATCGACGGCCGACGCTCCGTTCACTGCTATTTGTACCAGACTGCCACTGTAATCATACTTTCCGTTTACCGGGCACAGGTTCGCCCAAATAAACAGTTAAATCCCGACATAAAGTTTCCTGTCTTCGGCCACGTCACGACACCGTGACAGTATTGTTATGTGGAAATTATAGTAGACTGTCCGCACCCTCAACAAAGCTCACTAACAACGTCAACCTCCCCACTCTCAGCCTGGGGCGCCCTTTTTGGCGCTCTGTTGTGGCTGCGGACTATCTACTGCTCTTTCCACGTAAAAGTTTGGTGGAAGTTCTGAGTGATTTTTGACAACGGAGCTACGCAGTGGACGCCTCCTTAAGCCTGCTACCATGGCTCCGGATGAAGAGACGCCTTCGCCACCTGCCTCGGCAAAAACAGCAACCGTGCACGTCACCTTAACGCAAACCTGTGATCCTGGTTCATTTACTAGAGAGAACAACACGATTGTGGACATGTGGCTAAGTATGTGCAAGCGCGTCAGCAAGCAGTATGACTGGTACCCAATAAACATGCTTGCAAATGTCATTTCATACTTTGAAAATACTTTTAGCATCTCGTTTGAGACGCATGAGTTTGAAATCACAAAGTGGGAAAGGTTTAAACAGCTCCGCGACCTTTTGGCTACCCGTTTGGTCAATATTTGATGCCTGAGAGCAACTAGCCGCACGGACACAGAGGTCTATCAAACCCTACTTGACGAATATTCAAGACGTCTAAAGCCTTGTGTTGAAAGGCCGATCCCAACATGACTGAGACTGACAAGATATCTCACATTTTGAAAGGAATAACCGAAGACTCGTTCAACCTGCCTGTCTTTACACACGTAACGACCATCGACGCAGTGACCAAAAAGTGCCGCCGTCTTGAGCAGGCGAAAAGTCGTGGCATTTTGCACCAGTTGCATAGCCTACCCAACACCACGGCAACGTCGTCTTGCGAAGCCACTCCTTGTCAGCCATCTACAGGCGAAGACGTGACGCGCATCGTCCGACGTGTACTCGAGGCCACTTACCTAGCTGCCAACAAGCCGACGTTGCCCGTCGCCTCAACGCCAGCTGTCTCCTTGATCCAGGCTGTTGTCCACCAGGAATTCGGTAACCTGGGTATCCTGTCCACTGCACCCACCATGGATAATACTGATTCCTCGATAGCTTCTGTCGACATTACACGTCGCCGTCCGTGCTGTCTTCGAACCAACAACCCGTCTGAATGGCGCAAAGCTGATAAGCCAATGTGCTTCCGCTGTGGTTGCGCGGGCACATCGCTCTTTACTGCCGCAGTAAGTGTTTATCTAGGCCTTGTGACTGGTACCCCACTTACAGGAGCTCATTCCGTCCACGGAACCACCGTTATCTGACCAACACTGTTCATACAGCATTTACTGCCACTGAGGACTGCGGCCAACTTGTCCCGTCATCGCCGCCACCTCAAAACCACCCGCCTCATTCTAAAACGCGTGACCGCTCTTCCTCGTCGCCGCTTAACCACCGCATGTCCTCGGAATACTAGGTTGCGCAGCTTCTGGATGTGAAGCTGCCCTGTCGACCTTACCCAAAAATCCTCTGTTACCCTTATGTTTGAACCGGAACACCCTTGAATTATATGTTGACAACACACCTCCTTAGGCTTGGATTGATACCTCCGCTAACGTCGCTATTATTGAGTTTCACTTTCGTCGCCGCATGAAGGTCCTCATGCCCCCCTTGATCAGTGCCGTCAAGATTACAGATGGCGCAACAGTCCCTGTCGTCCGTATGTGAAAAGCTCAGCTTATCGTTGCCGGCCATCAAGTGGTCATACTTTTTATCGCCCTTGCAACATGTCCCTACGACCTCATACTAGGCTTTGATTTTCTTGCCTCCAATTCTGCTGTGATTGATTGCTTCGCTGGCGTGCTCCACGTTGAACTTCCACAAATTAGTGACGCCCCTCACCAACCTACATGCCGATTACAATGCAGCGACTTTGTTCACCTGCCCTCCAAAGCTGTGACATACATCAATTTTCTGTGCTCACCAGCTGTGCCCGACGGTGCCCTCCAAAGCTGTGACATACATCAATTTTCTGTGCTCACCAGCTGTGCCCGACGGTGACTATTACGCTACGCCTCTCAATGACCTACTCCTTGCGCATAATGTGACAGTTCTCTACATGGTGCTAAGCATCACAAACAATATAGCTTTTCTACTACTTGTAAATTTCGGCTACACGAATTAAGTGTTTCCACAAGGCATTTCTGTGGCCCACCTGTGCCCGTCGCTCAATTCACTAACCAAAGTTCTTGCCTTTGACAACCTTGTTCTAACGCAGGGCACACCACCCTAATCACATTCGGGCAGTCGTCACATTGTAGACATGATCGCCATTTATCTTCCGCCTCCGCAAGTTGAAGCTCTACTGCGTCGTCTTGAGGCCTACCAAAATATCTTCGATTTTATCGACTGACCTTTCGGGCAGATGTGTCTTTTCCAGCATCGCCTACGCACAGGTGATGCCAACCCTGTTCACCACCGTCCCTACAGAGTGCCTGCTTTTGAGCGGCACATCATTCAGAAGGAGGTAAACAGGATGATAGCGAAGGACATTATCAAACTATCTCCAGTCCCTGGGCATCCGTGGTGGTATTAGTTAAAAAGAAGGATGAATTGTGGCGAGTTCGTGTGGACTACCACCCCCTTAACAACATCTCGAAGAAAGCCGCATACCCTCTGCCACGATTTGATGACGCCCTTGATTGCCTCCATGGCGCTGCCTGGTTTATTTCATCGATCTTCGTTCTAGTTATTAGCATATTACTGACCCCACGGACCGAGAGAATACGGCTTTTTCAACACCTGAAAGCCACTACCAACTCAAGGTCATGCCTTTCCGCTCATGTAATGCCCCCGTCATCTTCGAACGAAAGATGAACTCCCTGCTCAAGGAATTCAAGTGATCTACGTGTCTTTGTTATCTGGATGACGGGATTGCGTTTGCTGCTATTTTTGAAGCGCACCTTGAAAGACTGTCCAAGATTCTTGACGTATTCCGTTTCGCCGGTCTTCAACAAAGTTCATCCAAGTGCCGATTTGGCCGACGCCGCATTACTTTACTTGGCTATATTGTTTACGCTTACGGGCTACAGCCTGACCCGAAAAAGTTTCGAGCTGTGAAGGACTTCTCTGCGCCAAAAACCACCAAAGAAAACCGCAGCTTTGTGGGGTACTGCTCCTACTTTCGGCGGTTCATCAAGAACTTCGCGGAAATTGCTCGTCCCCTTACACATTTCCTCAAACCAGTTCAGACGTTTAGCTCGAGTCCCTCGCAATCAGCAGCATTTTCTGATCTCACCACTTTGCTCACTTCGACCCAACTGCAACGACCGAAGTCCGCACCCATGCCTGTGGTTACGGCATAGGCGCTGTGTTAACTCAGCGACAACGTGACCAGCATCGCATGATAGCTTGTGCCAGCAGGCTGCTGTCCCCCTCGGAGCAGAATTATTCAATCCTTGATTGATATGTGGGGTTTCCAGTCCCAAAACCACCATATGATTATGATAGACGCTGTAGTCAAGGGATCCAGAAATTTTGACCACCTGGGGTTCTTTAACGTGCACCCAAATCTGAGCACGCGGGCCTACAACATTTCTGCCTCCATCGGAAGGAATTATTCAATCCTTGAGCGCTAATGCCTCGCGGTGGTGTGGGCAGTCACTAAGTTTTACTCTTACCGATCATTTATAGCTCTTACGAACCACCACGCTCTTTACTGGCTCGCCTCCTCCAAAGATCTCACAGGTCGTTTCCCCCGTAGGGCACTTCGCCTTCAAGAATATTCTTACACCGTAGTATATAAGTCAGGAAAACTGCACAAAGATGTGGATTGCCGTAGCGCGTGAGGTAGCGCGTAAGGTAATCGACACAGTAGCGCGTGAGATAATCGACACATACAACTATCCAGCGATTGCCCTTAGCCTACTTTGGAAAAGGGCCCACGAGGTCAATGCCCACCTGTTGGAAAGGTGTGCTTGGAGGTGGAAAGGGCTGTAGAAGACCAGCCGGAGCAGTAGATGGGCGTTTGTGGCGTTGGCACTGTGTGCAGCTGGCCACATACGCCTCGACTGACTGTCGCATTCCTGGCCAATAAAAGCGTTCCTTAGCACGGTAAAGCGTCCGCGCAGAACCTAAATGTCCGGACGTAAGATCGTCGTGCATAGCACCTAAAATCGCTGTCCGAAGGCTTTCTGGCACTACCAGGACGAAACGTGCGCCAGTGCTCGAAAAGTTCTTCTTGTATAGGAGTCCGTTGCGTACACAGAAATGGCATGCCGTAGGAGCTGTGCAAAGCGATGATAGCCTGGTGTCCTTTCGCTGTTTATCTTTGAAAGTACTGAGGTCGGGAAACATTGGTGACACAGAAGCTACGAGGTGATTGAGGTCATCGGCGTCACACTCTTTAGTGCTCAGTGGCATGCGCGAAAGACAATCTGCGTCGGCGTGTCGTCGACCACTTTTGTGGTGGTACTTCTGTGGTGTACCAGGACACATTTCGCGATTTTGCAACCGTCGACGTGTAGCCCCACGGTGTGGCTACCCACCACACTTTGCACGGCCTTCCGAACAACTTCGCGATGACCCGCGAGCAACGTAGTATGGCCCACCACAACACTTCACACGATCGTCTGATCGACCGTACGACGACCCTAAGGCAACACACCTGCTGCCTCGCGACGACCACTAGACACGCAGCTTTCGGAACCACTCCCCTACATCTGACAGGAGCTTGACACCTTCACCACCTCGTGTTCCCCGTTCTCCTTCACCACGGCGTCGCAACACGTCTCCTTTGCCACAGGAAAACTAGCAAGCGCGGCCGATGGAGGTGAGGTCACCGGAGACGTGCTAATATCAGAAATACCTTCTGTGTTGATGCTTAAGAATAAAGTACGTGATTTTGTTGACAATGTGCCTGTGATGGCTTTGGTGGATACGGGGACAACCATTTCGGTCATGAGTGCGTGTTTTAAAGATACCTTGGGGCGGAGGGTTTTATTTAAGTGGAATCAAGCTTCGAAGTTTTGCGGATTGAGTGGTGAGGCACGGCATCCTGTTGGTGTGTGTCACACTGACGTGTTTCTCGGAGGCCGCGTTATCTCAACGGAGTTCGTGGTTATTCCGCAGGCGACACATGATGTTATTTTGGGTATGGACTTTTTGAGGGAGTGTGGTGCGACTGTCGATTGCCGCACAGGGACAATAGTCTTGAGTGATCACATTCCGCCAGCACTCTTGGAAAACCCTGTGGATGGTGAGATGGCATTGTGTGTCTGTGGTGACACTATCATACCACCGTCATCAACAGTTCGTGTACCTGTTGGTTGCAGCGACAGCTATTCCACCAACTTTGATGCCAACGTAGAACCAGTGTACACCAAATGCATAAAAAGAATATGTTGATCCCACATTGTGTGGTGTCGATCAGACGTGGACGCGCTGGTTTATGAATTGTTAATTGATCTACAGAACCCGTGATGTTACCAGATGGTCTAAAATTAGCCGTCGTCAGTGGACAACACGAGGCCTTACTAGTGACCGAGCTTTGAGATGCGCCGCAAGAGCATCGTAGTTGCAGTTTTAAAACGGCTCTTCTGTCAATGGTGAATAGATCGTTAAGCACAAGTGAACGCCGAACATTGTTCAATGTACTTTCGAAGCACGTCTCTGCATTCGACTTTGCGCAGAAAGACAAAGCGCCCCTAATCCCTGCCTCTCGGATATGTCACACTATCAACACGGGTTTGGCCAATCCGATTAGACACAAACCATACCGTGTTTCGCCATCCGAGCGGCGGATTAATAACGAGTAGGTGAACGAAATGAGTCAAAATGGTATCATTCAAGAGTCGGTAAGTCCATGAGCAGCTCCAATAATTCTCGTTAAAAAGAAAGACGGATCCTGGAGATTTTGCGTCGATTATCGCCGATTGAATGCTGTAACAAAAAAATACGTGTACCAGCATCTCCACCAATCTGTTACGCACAAGGAGGACCAAGACGTATATGGCTGAAGGGGACCGTTTATTTTAGTCGCGAAGAGAAGCGCCGGAGCGGCCAACAGGTGGATGATCGCAGTGTCGTCGTCTTCTTTTTTACTCCAGCTTGGGGCAGCCACCATGTTCAGCCATCTACGTTTTCTTCCCAGGCAAGCGTAACAATATTGATTTGTACCGCCCGTCTCTCCACCCGTCCATCTGCCCGTGCGTGCGCCCATTTGTCCATCCATTCGTCCCTCTACAAGTCCGTCAGTCCATCTGTTCGTCCTTTATACTAGTCGGTTTTTTTTACATATATAATATGGCCTTAGGACCTATCGCTTAACCCACTCTTCGCCATTCACTTCGTCGAGATGCAGTTATTTTTTACCACTCTCTAAATAAAACTAACAATGTCGGTTTGTGCCATTCCTTCGTTGGTGTGAATCGCCAAACACCTTCAGTACATTGCGCTTAACTACAGTTGGCCTCAACCCCACGTCATGGTGGTATTGTAGGAGTACACATGAGATTTTATAAAAATTTAAAAGCCACCACTGCATCCCCAGACGAATATTCACGAACGTTGCTTGTCTATTTGAAAAGTTGTGTCGATACATGGCGTGGCTCTGTGGTATATAATATTAGGTTCTCACGCGAAATGCTGGCGTTCGACACCAGCTGTGACCCTGACATCTATTCTTTGCGTTCGTCGGGTGAACGACGCTGATGTCAGCTTTGTCTTAATGTTCACCCGTTAAAATACTCATATCTGGAGCCCCATTTCAGGGTTTATATAAAATGTCGATCACTGTGGCCCATACGCTTATACCAGTGGCAAATAACGGCCCGCGAGTATGTGCCACTGTCTGTCGCAGAGTCTTTGACGATGTACGTGACTTTATTTCGGCATTATTCATGCATGACAAGCGTGTCGTATATGTCTGACCATCTTACCCGCCCACGAAGATTTTGGTTTATTGCTAGTTTAGGAGAAGATCACGAGAGCACCCGGACATAGGTGGCTATATAGATAGAGAGGTAGATAAATAGAGAGATCGATATTCAGATAGATAGGTAGATAGATAGATAGATAGATAGAAAGATAAATAGATAGATAGATAGATAGATAGATAGATAGATAGATAGATAGATAGATAGATAGATGCCAGAAGTTGTTGCCGTACGCAAGGAACGGCTTAGCATTCATTACGATCATGCATAAACAGAACAATTTTGAAAACAGTCGTCACAATCATTACGTCTTTTTGTAAGAGCGACAAAAAGTTCCATGCAAGTTCCGACAATGTTATATCAGAAGCTATTACATATTTTTTATTTTCTATACTGCGGCGCTTGGAGTGACTGCTGTGCGTCTTCTTATACGTGGAGGTGCTGACCCACAGAATTGAAGGCTTTCCTTCTAGGGGCAAAGCTCCTTATAGCAACACCCGTTCATCTCTCGTAATCGTAGTCGTAGTGTGTAACCCGTCTTACGTTTTGACCTGCAAGGTGATGCTGGTGGGAAATTTCTTCTGTACGTTCTTGAACAATAAGAAAATCGTAGCGTGCGCGTTAACTAAAAGCCGAATTCTCCTGTCTCTCATTTCCCATTAGCAGCCTTTGGCATGTACATTGAGCACTCTCTGACAATAAAGGGTTGCTACGTTATACTCCCTGGGCGTAACCTCCTTGGTTTTAGAAAGGTTTAGCGAGCTTTGATCCGCAGTGCCATGAATACAGTGAAGTAGTATATGCCATGATGTCAAGGTGGTTAAATGTGGGAAGCAGGTACGAAGCGGAAGCCGTAAGAAAGTAAAAGCCGAATTCTCCTGTCTGTCATTCTCCATTAGCAGCAATTAGCATGTACATTGAGAAACATCTGGCAAGAAAGTATTGCTACGTTATACTCGCCGGGCGTAACCTCCTTCGTTTTAGGAAGGTTTAGCGAGCGTTGGGCCGCAGTGCCATGAATACAGTGAGCTAGTATATACCATGAAGTCGAGGTGGTTAAACGTGGGAAGTAGACACTACGCGCAAGCCGTAAGAAAGTGTGCGTGTGCCACCTCTTGTTTTGTCCTTGGAATGTCCGCTGGATGGCGGTGCTTCTATATAGGGAATGTATGATGAAAAGATGCGAGATGGTGGTACTTGGAGTGTTGAAAATATGGACGAACGAACACACACACAGATGCATGGACGGACTCACGGATGGCTGCATCGACGGATGGACGCATGGACGGACGCAGGGCCGGATGGAAGGACGAATTCAGGGAAGGACACACAGGTGGACGTGCGTACGCAGGAACAGACGCTCGCACGGATGGGCGAATGGACGCGTGGACGGTCACACAGACGGACGCATGGATGGACGGAAGCAAGAACGAATGAACGAACGGATGCTTCACCCCACTCTCCATCATTCACTCCGTGGATATGCTACCATTTTTTTCAGGGATCCGAGGGAGTAGAAAACTTGCCACGTTATTGTCTTCATGTCAAAGGCAGTTTTCGAATTGTAAAAAAAAGACTATGTGAACCTTGTATGCACAAAAACACCAACGACATCATAAAGGCGCAGGTCACTGTCAAGGTGGTAAGGCTATCGTTGACATCGGCAGGCAGGAGAATTCTGGACAATGTCGGCATGTCTTCTAGCCTTACAGAGAAATGGTGAACAGCACTGAGTCGGAAAACAAGGGCGACCTACATGGTGGGGTTGTTCTCGCCAAACGTACATCCACAACACAACGAGGGTAGGGGCAAAGCCCGTGCACGAGCCATCCTGAAGAGAGTTAAGGATGGCATTCACTCCGCCGTGTTTGTCGACGCAGCGCAGTATAGTAAGATTAGAATGTTATCGTTGTTGGTTATAGACGGAAGGGGGTTGCTTCGCTCCTCCGCATCGGTTAGGGCGGCCACCCCGTGTATAGCACAGCAAATCGCGGTTGCGCAGAGCTTCTTTGACCCAAAGCGTTCCTATATTTACACCGACTCAAGAGACGCAATTAGAGCTTACCAATCGGGCAACCTCGCTCAAGAGGCAGCTTCAATTCTAGAAAAGAGGGCTTGTCCAGGTACCAAGTTACCACCTGGTTCACCGCACACACATATGAAAGAACGTTCTGGAAGACTTCCCAAGCCTTAACGAGCTAGCCTATGATTGTGCGCGACAACTTACGTGCCGCGATGGTCTGAAGACTATGGAGGGGCAGGAAGGGACTCAGCGAAACGGTGCACTAATTACATTCAATTGAATAACCACGCATTACCCGTTTGGCAGAAGAATATATCCTCTTTCTCACGCGAAGCTCAGCAAAGCACTGTCAGCTACCTTGAAAATGTTGAAGACGTAGCCTTTTCTGTCGCAGGGATTTCTAAGTAAACTATAAGCGGACGTTGACCCTAGTGGTCCTGACGGCAATGAAACCTTCTGCTGTGTGGCTCAGAGGCTCTGGCGATGTCCTGCGCTTCCTGACAACCTTCTCCCAAGCGGAGCAGAATGGGGGGATGCCATCAGAAGTACGGAAATCAGCAGACATCTCCAGGCAGTCCAGAGGGCCCAGGAATGGGCGTAGCGTCACGGCGTTCTGTCCTCTACGTGGGTGCGGCCTGCTGTTAATATGGACCCTCGTTAGAGTGTCCTACAATAACTCCTCCAACTCTAAAGTTCGCTGTCTGTCTGTCTGTCTCTCTGTCCATGAACACTGCGTGATAGTAAGCACGCGTAAGCTCCTCGAGATTTGCACCAGAGTCAAGTTTTTTTATAAAATATTGTGGCATTGTGTGCCCGTAACAACAATGGTGCCCGGGGAACTGTTTAACTGTTTAACACAGTGCGATGCGGAGTAAGAGGTCCCTGTTTTGAATTCTCAGTGGAGTTGTTCTGATTTATTTTCTTTTGAATATTTTATTTTTGCTTTTCGTGCTTGTTCCGTTCATACACATGTCTGGGACACGACAGTGATGAAAAAAATCTGGCGACATAGTTCATACAGTAAATATCTCAATTAAACTGTTAATTTCAGCCCTCGCTTTAAAACCTCAGTGTACATGATTACGATACGCCTAAATGGCGTGCAGGCCAAAACCACAGGGCATCCTTGAACCTTGAAAGTAGGCAATGTGTTGATTAGTGTGAATATGAAACTATAAAATTTACCCCGACTTGAGATCTCAAGAAAATACACTTGCTTGCAAGTGGAGCGCGCCATGATTTCACTGTAGTTTCTGATGCTATTATGTCACTAACTCTAGTTGGAGCACGTCACCTGGGCTCATCGCCAAGTGAAGCGAAGCAGGTTGGCTTATGCCGAATGTGCAGAACCAATGCCATCACGTGATTGCTGCGAGAGGGTAAGGGAGGAGGCCACAGCGTCTTACGTTGATCTTGTCCAGCCCTCTACATATTCCTAACTCTTCCATTTCCTCGTGGGAGGCTGCTCTCCCGGCCATTGTCTCGGACTACTTGTTGAGGCGGTTGGACCGGGCTTGTTCAGAGGTGTCGCACAGGTGACTCCATAACGTTCAAGGGCCCAGCAAAAGTCACGTTAATTTTCAGTGGCAAAGCTTCTTATGCTCTAGAACAGCTTTATGTTCCTCCGGCGTAGCCAGCAAATAATATCCACAGACAAGCATACAGACGAACAGACAGAGAACTGAAAGACATACAGACGCATGGTGGTACAGACAGATGGACGTATCGAAGGACCGACGTATGCACAGATGGATGGATGAATAGACACGTGCACGGACGGATGGACAGGTGGATGCAGGCATGAACTGTCGTGCGGACGCATGTACAAACAAACAGACGCATGTACGGACAGACGAATGGACGGACGCTTGAATGCATGCATGGATGGGCGGATTCACGAATAAATGGAAGGCGAACGCTTCGCCTTACGCATCATCATTCATTCCGTGGAAATGCGGTGATTTTAAATAAATTTGTACCTATCCCAAAGGTCTGAACGCGTGAGTGCATTGTGGCAGTGGTTAGGGCAACTTTTGCGCGTGCACAGTAAGGGTGGTTACGTGCACCAAATTGAACTCCGCTATAAGTTCCTTGCACCTAATAAATAAATAAATTATTCGTTTGATTGAACTTCTGTTTTCTGTGCTGCATAAGCAGATCTTGAATGTCACAATGCGTGGTTAAGATACTCCTCCGGTTGCCGAAAAGATCGTAGCTTTTTAGATTCAAACTAGCCCCTAGGCTCAGCCTGCGTATCGCTGTCCCTTCGTCCGCACCGCATTTCTTGGCTGCGCGTGTCGGAGCGGTGCCAAGTAAAGCCCCTAAAACTACATAAAGTACAGACGCACATGGTTATTCACGCGCCTCCTCTTTTTTTCCCTCCTTCGACCTCACCGAGCCCATCGCCGCGTCGCTATTGGCCAGACTACGTCACGTAGGGCCTCTCGCAGTGTTCATTTGTTTACAATCGCTCGCGACTGCCATCTTTACTCTGGAGGCGCGGACTCTTTGGGGGCAGCGCACATGTTTTACGGATATGAACTTCTTCTTCCGTGTGCGCTGTGTTTCGAAACACTTTTCACCAAAGTATGTCATCGCTGTTCGTTGCCGTCGGTGGTTTTTGCACCTTCAGTTGCCAGAGCTATTCTTGTGACGGGCGAAAGCTCGCCATGATACCGCCAGTTAAGTCTAACGAGTTGCGACAAAAACATGGTTACGTAGAATCGGAAATGAAAACTTCATGCCCACTTTTTGGAATCCACTTTGCGAAACAAGTTGTGTGTGTCTCATTATCACACGGTTTGGTTCAATGTTCGCTCAATTAAATGACTGCTGTAACGCCATACTCAAGTCGCCGTTAATTTTGCAGGACATCTTGATCTCTCACTCAGGTTTTACTAACACTTCTGCGGGGGCAATTTTTTCTACAACAATACATCGTTACGTGCACTGCTTGTCGTAATGCGCCAACTGGTTTGAATTGGTGGTAGGGGTGTGTGCGCTTAGAATGTATACGTGAAGAGACGCTCAAAATGCTGATTGCAGAACATCAGAGATTTTGCGTTGCTGTTTTGAATAAAGAAAACTGGTGTGCAGCAACTCACATTAACATTAGTACTCTCTTTGAGTTTTCTTGCGTGCTTGTATATTTCAGAGCAAACTGCTATCAGTGCATCTTTACTGTGACCATTCAGCCGGGGGATTCGCGAATCAAGGGCGGCTATGCAACGCGTGCATACCTTCGAGTGATTACGTGCTTGCATCGTTTAAAAACCACACATACGTGTCGTTTCACGTGACAGTTTATTTGCTATTTCGTGTGTAGGTTTATACCCGCGAGTGGAGCTCTCGCGAAGTAATCGTGTATGGTGGGCACAGCGACGTTAAGATCCCAAAGCGCGAGCACTCTATAGCCTGAAGCCAGGCGCGACCGGCACGACCAGCGTCTCTTGGCACGGCCCGACGGCCACTGGCAACGCGCAGCATTCGATACGTTGCCTAGACAACCCTGCCTCTCCCTATTTTCGTGGCGAAGGGACGCCGGAAGCGCCCAAACGCGCATGAGTGAAAGAACGCAGCGCGGCGCGCGCCTGCGAGTATATGGCAGGACCAGCGCCCGGCGTGACAACACTGGTGAGACCTGACGAAATGAACGCCGGTGAGCACGCACACCTTGTCACATTGAAATATATTGGCGCCTGGACTGTGGGATGTAGTCATGTTCTCACATGACACGCTTCTCATGATTTTCTTGTTTGCACCAGTCACACACCTTTGTTATCCATTGGCGTCATGTAACACCGAATTTGGCATATGTATTATATATAGCTAGCGAAACGGCCACGAGCGCATCATGAGTGGGGCATGTAGTCGTGTTGTAACATGAGACGTATGTCTTGATTATCATGTTTGTATGTGTAATTTACTTATATAATCTCTTAGCGTCGCGTAATGCCGAGTTTGGTACATGTGAAGCTATCGAAGTGACAGCGAGCTTATCAAGAGCGTAGCGTGTAGTGATGTTACATGACATTCACCTCTTGATTATCATGTTTGTCCCAGTCACATACCGTTGTCATTCATTCACGCACCGTAATACCAAATTTGGTATATGTAATGCTAGCGAAACGCCCATGAGCACAATCATGAGCTTGACATGTAGTCATGTAGTTACATAACATCCACGCCATGATATTCATGTTAGGGTCCGTCGTTTGTGTTTGCCATGCAATTATGTCATACTATACTAGTTTTGCAACATACCATGCGAACGAAACAACCGCAAGAGCTGCAGGACAGTAAAATTTAACTTATGACATTCATGACATTCGTGTCAAAATTTTCATGCCATGACTAGTCAAATATGCTGTTCATACCATCACGTTGTGCCATAGCAAGTTTTTTGTCGATACCACAATCGAAAAGTCCAGATGGGCAAATCTGTGACGCGTTGCAGACAGCCGCCGACACTGTACGGGAGTACGTACAAAAAAATTGGCCTTAGTTGTTCTCCCAACAAATCTGAGCTCTTAGTTATCAGAACCAAAAATAGGCAGAATAACTCCTATAGTGAAGCGCGCTCCGCAATCGATATCACAGTAAATCGGACGTTGTGTCCACTGTTCGCACAATCAGGGTTTTAGGAATGCTCATCCAGCATAATACTCATAACACAGAAGCTTTCAACAATCTACAGGCATCCGTACAGCAAACGACTAGGCTTCTAAGGAGAGTGGCAGCGCAAAATCTGGGAATAAAGGAATCCGGCCTATGCCAGTTAATCCACGATTTTGTAATCAGTACAGTGACCTACTCGTTCCTATATTACCAACTAAGAAAGAGAGGTGTGGAAAAACTAAACTCTCTAATTAGACACATATATAAACGTGCCCTAGGATTTGCCAGATAGGCAAGCACTGAAAAACTACTGCACGTTGGTATCAACAACACAGTGGAGGAACTAATTGAAGGGCATAACAAGGCCCAAAAAAGGCTCTCACGAACCAAAGAAGGGGTACCATACTCAACCGTTTCGGACGATGCATTAGTTGCAGGCTAGACGGCTAGACAATAGTGTTTTCCTGCCAGCGGCCACTCGTGCAGACATTATAATTAAACCCCGGCCCAAAAATGTTCTGGCAAGAATATACGACGAGAAACGAAAGGCAAGAGCAGAAAACCACCCGAAACAATTTCAAGGGAGCCCAAAACATTCTTTATCTTGACGCCACTCGACAAGCGAAAGACCATTGCCCCACATTCGCGGTGACCGGCGCTGGGGAACGTGTACTGCAGCCACCATAAAATTGGCCTCAGTATTAGAGGCAGGAGAAGCCACTATTGCGCTGGCCTCCTCAATTCTGGCTATAAATTCCATCCTGAGCAATTCGAAAAGGGCTTTCATCAATTTTACAATGGGCTGTGCTGGGCAGTTTGCGGCCAACATTATCAAACATAAGAAAAAGAGAGAAGTAAACGTTTATTTTGAAACAGTGCCCCGAGCAATGCCTGGTGTCACCCTGAGGTGGGAGGGCTCTTTAGTCCAGGAACCCTCTGGCTTCTACTGCCCTTTTGGCCCTGGGGACGAGTTGTTGTTGATCTTCCAGGTCCTCGAGGGCGAGCTTCGCCTCCCACGTTTCGGTTAGGTCTTCGTTCGTCCGTCCTGCTTCGTTATCAGTCGTATGTTGTTGCAGTATACGTCTGGCATTACACTGGCATGCAAGAAGCAAGTGTGCCAAGGTTTCCGGTATGTTGCAAAGCGGGCACATAAAGCTATAGCTCGTTGGGTAGAGACGATGCATTAGGGCCCCATGTGTGTATGTGCTGCTTTGCAGGCGTCTCAGTATTACGCTTTCCTCTTTTGTCAGTTTTGGGTGTGGTGGAGGGTATACTCGTTGCTCCAGCCTGTAATGCTGGAGTAATGACGAGTAGGTGTTTTGAACAACTTCCGTCTCTTCAACGACGGGTCGAATGTCCTGTGGGCAGGGAAAAGCCCGGCTGACGTGCTCGCGTGCAGCGGCGTGGGCCGCTTCATTTCCCTGCAGACCCTCGTGTCCAGGCACCCATAATACACAAGTGTATGGGAGTGGAGTGCTTCGCCGTTTCAAAATATTGATGGCTTTGGCTGAGATACGGCCCTTAGCAAAATTCCTGCAGGCGGCTTGTGAGTCGGTGAAAATCACTGCGGCGTCTGTAAATGTGGCTGCTAGAGCAATCACCGATTCTTCTGCGGCGTCTGAAAGGAGTGCGTTGATCGTGGCCGACGCTAATTCTCGGCCTTGAGAATCGATGACGCTGACAGCGTACGCGTTTCTATGCGGATACTTGACCCTGTCAGTGTAGCGGGCGTCCGGGTCTTGTTTGAACTTTCGTCGAATAGCGTTAGCTCTAACTTTGCGTCTACTTTTGTGAAAAGTAGGATGCATGTGGCGTGGAATAGGTGCGATGGACAGTGACTCTCTAATGTACAGCGGGATGCGGTTTTTCCGGTCTGCATCGGCGATGAACGTGTCGCTGTAGTTGAGGTACCGGAGCACCGACCTCCCCGTGGGCGTCACCTTGAGCCTTTCCAGCTGACTGTTCCTATGCGCTTCGATGAGCTTTTGCCACGTGTTGTGGACGCCCACCTTTAGGAGACGTGTGGTAGAGGCCATTGGCGGAAGTCGCAGGGCTACTTTAGTGGCCTTTGTTATCATAATATTAGGTTTTTCAATTTCAGCGGTTTTCGAAACCAGGTACGGCATGCCGTACGTAATGCGGCTGGTGAACAGAGCTTGCAATATACGTAGCGTGTCGTGCTCTTTGATTCCGTTTCATTGATTTGCGATCCCCTTGACGAGGTGCGTGAGTTGTGATAGTGTCCGTTGGAGTCGGTATGGTGGCAGCTCTTGATCCATCTTTGTAGATGTGAAATCCAAGCACTCGCAGGGTCTCGACTTTTCTAATTAGGGTCCCTTTCAGCGTTACGCTCGGGTCGGGCTCGTCGTATAGAGGGGGTCTGCCTCTTGTTCTCGCTTTGAGGACGAGGTGCTCGGATTTTTTGGGGGCACAGCAGAGACCGCCGTTTCTGAGATACCGTTCGATGGCATCTACGGCGGTTTGTAGGCAGGTCTCCTGTCTCCCAGTGTTCGAAGCCCTGGTCCAGAGTATGATGTCATCAGCGTAGATCGCGTGCCGTAAATCAGGTATTTTGTCGATAATTTTTGGCCGATTGATCATAGCCACATTGAAAAGTAACAGCGAGATGACCTAACCCTGCGGCGTTCCTTTTTTCGGTAGTTGGAAGCTTTTGCTGCGGATGTTGCATATGCCCATAGTTGCTGTACGGTCTCTCAGAAAGTTTCTGACATACGTGTTGGTTCTAATGCCGCTGCCAACGCCTTCGAGGTTGTTGAAGATTGCGTCGTGGCTGATGTAATCGAAGGCCGCCTTGACGTCAACTCCGAGTATGGAGTATTTTCTTCGATGGGTGAGGTGATCAAGGAGGTCTTCTTTGAGTAGTAAGAGGACGTCGTGCGTCGAAAGATGCTGCCTGAAGCCAAACATGGTGTCCGGTAGGTGTCCACTATCTTCCAGGTACTGGGTTAAACGGTCGTGCACCATGTGTTCGAACAGCTTTCCCACGCACGAGGTGAGAGAAATCGGGCGTAGGTTCTCGATGCCGACTGGTATGTTAGGCTTAGGGATTATGGTGATTTCCGAGTGCTTCCATACCACAGGTAGCTCTCCTTTATTCCAGCAGTCGTTGTAATATCGGAGAAGAGCCGTGGTGGCCTGGTGTGGTATGTTGCGTAAATGCTTGTTGACAATCCTCTCTATTCCGGGGCTGGTATTTCTCGTCATATTCGTTAGGGCTGTGTGCAGCTCAGCAAGGCTGAAGGGCCAGCCGAATTCAGTGTTTGGTGCGCCAGCGTATTCTTTGGTGTGAAGTGAAGCCCCAGTGGGTGCATCGCCACAGAGCTTCTTTTGTAATTCTTCTAGGAGGTGTTCTTCTGTACCGGCGTAGTTTCGAATAAACCTCTGAAGGTGCTGCTTCTGTGCTGCTTTGGAGGGTTGCGTGGCTAGAAGCGTGCGTAGCAGATGCCAGGTTATCTTGGTGCTCAGAGTCCCCTGCAGCTTGTCGCAGAAAGCATGCTAGTTCTGCCTGGCCAATCGGTTCGCATAATCTTGAGCTTGCTCGGTGAGGAGAGAAATGCGTTTCCGTAACTTTCTGTTTAGTTTTTGCCGCTTCCACAGTGTTAGAAGATCTCTTCTAGCCTCCCATAGGTGGAGGAGATGTGCGTTGACGGTGGGTGTATCGACGTCAAGCCGTATGTCCTTAGTGTTGCGTTCGGCTATTTTGAGCACATTTTTAAACGAGTCTTCAATGTCGATTATGGTGGTTTCAACGTCGAGGTCATTCCTAAAGGATTGCCATTCCTATAACCGTGCTATTCCAGTCTTGGTCTGTTTACGAGTGTGCGCTACGGAGAGTTGGATGATGTGATGATCACTTCCTAAAGTTTCCGGTAGCACACTCCACTCAGCCCTAGTGACGTTCGCCGTAAATGTAAGATCTAGATTTGTATGCTTGGAGACGCTGTTCCCGATTCCCGTCTTCTGAAGAGGGTCGTTCCACAGGGTTAGTCAGTGATGTTGAGCAGTATCGTGCACTCTAGAACCCTTTCTCGTGGTGATATAATAGCGCCATGCCGTGTGAGAGGCGTTAAAGTCTCCCATTATTATGATCAGGTGGCCGTTTGTTCGCTTCCTGATTTCTCGTATGAAGTGATCGATGTATGGTAGTTGGTCTCATGGGGGCCTGTATATATTGGTTATGAAAAGACTTTGCTGCGTCTTTCGTTCCGGCAGAATCTCTATTAGGGTATGTTCTATCTGAGTGTCCTCGATTTCGTGTTTTTGCGTTGAAAGTGCTTTCTTGACAAGTATGGCAGTGCGTTGGGTTTGTGCGCAGAACGTGTACCCTTGCAGTCGTACGTTCTGCGTGTTTGTTTCCTGAAGTGCAATGATGTCTGGTTGGTTAAGCTTGATGAATTCTTGTAGGCTTGCGTGTCGAGGGCGGTATGACCGACAGTTTCATCGCCATATGCGTAAAGTTGAATGCTGGTTCTTATACTTATGGTTAGGGACTTCCATGTTCAATCGATTCGATGTCACGCCTGCCATCGCGACTCGGAGAGACTGAGCGAGAGGCATTGTGACTGTTCGCTCGTGCCTTCTTCCGAGTCAATTGGCGTGGGTTGTTCAAGCTGTCGAACTGTGCCATGGTTACGTAAGTTTTCTTCACGTGCGCGATGAAATTGTTGACTTGCGCAGAAATCCCATCAATTTTGGCAATAAGCGCATTGATCTTGTGTTCAAACATTGAGGCTGTTTTTTCTATTGCAGACTGGACAATCTTTTTCATCGTGGCGTGCATGTTATTCATGAAAGATTCTTCGATTATCGTGCACCTTGCGTTCACTAGGGCTTGGACGCCTACCTTGGTCAGCGTCGTTGCCGGCTCTGTGCTTGAGTTTGCTTGTTCTTGATATTGTTGTTCTGCATTCTCCGAATGTCCTCGCTGATGCGTGCACTTTTCAAGTAGTTTGTCAATGAGCTCTTGATTTCGTTTTTGACTCTAAAGCAGTTTATTTATGAGGCTTTGTTGGCTTTGCAGTTGGCTGTGCTGACTCTGGAGCTTTTTTTTCTGGTTTTTCAGTCTATCTTCGAGAACCTGTATGGATGAGGTGTTCGATTTCGAGGAGGTCAAGCTGCTGCTGTCAATAGATTCACTTGCCATGGTAGCGTAGCTCGCACATTTAACGGAACGCGAGCGCGTGCGAGAGTGGGAGCGCGAACTCGAACGCAATATTGACTTGGAACTGCTGCGCGTGGAGACGCGGCCCTCATTGTTACTGTTAGAGGTAGCGACCGATATGCTAACCTCAGGGAACTCTTCTCCGCTGGCGTTCCAGTTGTTGTCTATTTCTTGAAGCCTGTTGAGGCGCTGTTGTCTTACGTTGAAGGGTGGTGGACCTGGCTTCAGTCTCCTTTTGCATTCTTTACTTGCTGTTTCGTGTCCTTCCCCGCAGATCTTGCAGATGGGTGCGCATTCATGTCCCTGCTTTTGTCCGGCCTTGCCACATTCATAGCAGAAATCCGGGATAGGTTTCGGACAGGCGTCCTGGTGGTGACCCGTATTGCCACAAGCTGGGCAATACTGCACTGACTTACGATATGGTCGGCAGCGGAAGTGTACGCTCTGGAAAATTATGTAGTAGAGAACTTGCGGTCCTTCAAAGAAGACGACTGCCGCGGTCCATTGCCCTAGCATTCAGGCGTGAGGAACTGTGTATCTTGCTGGTGCGCGAATTTCAGCCATGAATTCTGCGGTGCTCGTACCGGGTATCAAGCCTTTGATGACGCCTCCGGAGACGTCGTCCGGTGTTCTTATGTTGCCGTTCACAGTGTAAAAATTTCCTCCAAGCTGTACTTTCTGGATGCTTACCAGCTTCTTGGCGTCTTCTTTGGCGGCGGTGCTTGCGATGATTAGGTTTTCCATTCTCTGGACTTGTAAACGTACCTTGTCGTTACAGTCTTGCTGTGATAGTCCACTCACTCTGCCGATGGCATGCGTGACAGCGACGGTGTTCCGATTGGCGAGGTCAAGACCTGCTTGCGGGTGGTAGAAGATCTTGAAGTCATCGAGCGGCAGAGGTGGCATCTTGGGCCTGCTTTGTTGCTGCGTTTTTGATGACTTTAGTGTCTGCTCATTGATATGTGGCTGCTCAGTAGGTTGGTTGGCCAGTGTCCTTAGATTGGCGACAGCTTCTTGTGTTTCTTATTTCTCATGATCCAAGCGCTTTCTGTTACAATTGTTCGGCCACTGCCAGCGTCATTGGTCCACGAATTCTCTGTTGTTTTGTTGGCCTCCACTGGGTCAGTTTGCATTGTATTTTCTTCGTCTTGCTGACTTCTTTGCACTTCGCTTGCTGTAACTGTGTCTCGGCTCATTCTAAGCTTTTCGCCACGGTGAGCGCGAGCGCTCGTGCCGTGCCGTCAGAAACGCCTGAGTGCGTTGTGCACGCCCCGCGCAGCTTTGCTCAGGAACGAACTTGGCGTTAGGCTTAATAAACTGGACGCGCGCTTGTCGGGATTAAATCTTATATCTTGAGAAAGGATGCACTCACCAAAAAGAAGCTGGTGTCTGCCGATTCCTCGTGTCTTTGCGGCTGAGGCTGTGAAACTCTTGGGTTCGTCACTGGTCTTGTTTCTGGTTAAAAAGCACGAAAAGCAGGAGCCCAAGCAAGACGCGTCTGGTCTATACGGCCCCGTAGTTGTCGGCCATCACGAAACATAAGAAACGAGGAAATAAAATACAGCATATATGGGTACCCGCTCACGCGGGGAATCCAAGGAATGAGGCGGCCCACCGTGCAGGCTGAAGTTTATTCAACTCGGCCGTGGAAATAGCCCTCCACCCTGGACTTCCCACCGGAACGGAAGACCACGTAAAACAAAACTACAGCGTATTACCGAGAGAACCAGAAGACATACGCGGCCTCGCTTGCAGATATGTCAATGTAACAGGCCATGATCTGGAGAAAAATCTAAATAAATTGTTTTCCCAGCCCTCATCGACTGTCTAAACTTTATCCAGAAGACTTTACACTAAAGTGCCGACATTGCAGTTGCGTAAAAGCTACCCAATATTAAATTTTTTGGGAATGCAAGGGGAACCCCCCCCCCTAAGAATAATACTGCCAGCTTCCTTCCTCGAGGTGTGGGAGTTGGTCTTGTCGACGGCTCACTACCGTCTCCAGGCAGAAGTCGTTACCTATGCCGAAGCGGTCGTGGCAAGCTCTTGGCCACCACCTTCAGAACTAGCGGCAGAAATAAGTTTGCCGACCTTTCTATGCCACCAATAAAGTTGTTGTTCTCTCTCGCTCTCTCTCAAGCAGACACAGGTTCAGTTGGCTTGCGAGGTAATATAGGGAGAGGGCACGCAGACGCGCAATCGTGGTGTAAACGCTGCAAGGTGGGTGAGCTAGAAGACACAGAGGGCAAGCGCACGTGCAGTAAAAGCGACGAAAACACATGCACAGCGATTGTGCTCGACTATAGTCACATAGTCGCCACACTGTAGCGGCGCCACCAACCGGGCTCCGGCGTCACCTATAAAGGTGATTCTGCCAGATGGCACCTCGGCTACTATTTATGCCAGCTTCTGCTGAATTGTTGCGTGGTCACGGACTCCTGCAGTGCCGTGGTGTAGTTTCTTCTAACGCACGTTTGCTTTGTGGTTCATGCAAACGTAAAATTGATCGATTGATGTGTGGTGTTTAAATTACGAAACCACCATGTGATTAACGGAGACGCCGTAGTGGAGTGATCCGGGAATTTAGACCACCTGGGGTTGTTTAAAGTGCACCGAAATTTGAGCACACGGGCGTACAGCATTCTCGCCCCTATCAAAAATGCAGCCTTCACAGCCGGGCTTCGATCCCGCAACCTGCGGGTCAGCAGACAAGTACCTTTACCACCTAACGGTAAATTACCAGCTTAGTTGCTGCGTAGGCAACCTGGCAAAACATTTCGGATGGCATCAGGAACCAGTGATGGTTTTCCTCAGAGAATGCGCACTTCACTGTCTTTTATCACGTGCACATAATCAGGCAGAATATATCTTGGCTGGAAATGATGGTCGCACACCGTTGAAGTTTCAGTCACAGGCTTGTCTGCCCTCCGAAGTCTTCGCTGCCGCTTTCTTCAGAGATTATTCTCCTTAGAATTTGCAAACAACGATGTCTTCGGAGCACCTGCGTAGCCGCTTTGGACACGCTCAGCAATGCAATGAGTACTCGCTCTCCGCTTCGACATGTCGTGAACTACATGTTTGTTGGAACGGGATATCACATAGAGTACAGAATCCACCACGGTCCGTATGAGAGAATGCAGCAGAGTACACCGCTACACGTGCAGTAGCGTAGCTTGCTAGAACTGGAAATTCAATTATACTGCCTGCAAAAGATGCTCATCGTCCCGCAAGAACGCGGTACGCATCACACAATAACGCTGGTTGAGAAGCGCGCCCACTGACCAGTGGAATAAAAAAAGCGCATTTTGTATTCTCCAGGATCTCTCTCTGGCCGTCGCTGGCCCTCTCACCTATATCGGCCAGACTGAAAGTTTTTCGAACACTAGCGACTGACAAGAAAGAGACAGCATTATGCTTACCGTTTCTGGTATTGGCATTAACGTACTTCGAAACGCGCGCATGGCTAAAAGTTATACGAAACTAGACGGTACTAGATGTAACATAATAGACGAAACGGCAGAAAAGCAGCATAATTCCTTTTGAATGTATTGTTGGGCTGTTACTGCGCCTTAGGATAGCCCGTATTCATGTCTTCCACACGCCTTGGTCCGAAATTCATATATGCACACTCGTGGCCCAGTTCCATGGCTTCCACAAAAAGTGGGTACAACACTTCTTTGGCATAACTATTGTATTCGCAGTGTAGCCACTCACCAACGAGCAGGAAAACACAACCAGCACACATCACAACTCTGAAGAGCCCGGCGAAACACAGAAAACGTTGCAACGTTTTTTTAGGCGCGAATGCACTTTATAAGCGATCCTGAATATGCCGTCCGTGGTGCGCCTCCTCCTCTCCCCTAGCAACGGCGCGAGGAGCGGAGAGGAGCGTCCGTAGAAACGGCGCAGCAACGTAGCACACCACGTGATTGCGCATGCTCCGCCCTCCATTCTGTGGCTGCGCGCACCCATGCCGGCTCCCGCACCTCTCTCCGCGCCGTGACCTAACAGTGCATCTGGCGTCTCTGCGCAGTAGCAGCGCGCGCCGCGCCGCCTTCTTGCACCCCTCTCCCGCGCCGTGACGTCACGTCGCCATGCAGCTGGTGTGCCTCTCTCCTCGTATTGTTTGCACTCACTCTCAGCGCACCTATCTATCCTCGCCTGACAGCTCTTCTCACCGGTACTGCGCCTTCGGGCTTGTCTCACCACCGCTCCTCCCCTCACCAGCCATGTTTCACTCCACCGTCCCTGTGTGCGCGTGCGCGGCGCCCGAGCGTCAGTCCCTATGTAAACGTCTGCCGGTTGCCGCTCGCTCTCACTTTTCGCTCGCAGTTTGCGGGATGACCCGCTATGGCGACTTGCTGCAATGACAACTTGCTCGAAATCGGCAAGTCTTCATAGGTATGAATCTATCGCAGGCATCAACCTCGACTGCAATACCTCCAACTAAAGTACAATGCAATAGAATACGAGCATGTCACGCGTCGTTGAAGATGTCGCACATGTTGAAGACAAGGCAGCTCAGCGAAGGGCCCGTGATGCCGAGCGCAAGAGAGCGAAGCGGGCCGTGGATCCCGAACTCCGCGCGTGGGAGGTGGATGGGCGACGTAAAGGGTGCATCGCCTGCGGTGATGAAGACCGGCGGCGAGACGCCGAACGAAAGCGCACAAAACAAGCCCAGCCCCTGAAGCCGATCTGGCGGGGGGCTCGGCTTTGGTGGGTTCGGCTTACTGGCGAATGCCAACGGATTTTAACTAAACTCCTCCTCATAGCATCTTCCCGTGCATTCGCACCTAACAATGTTCACCCTCGGGGTAATGCTTGGGAGTTTTTTTTCTCACGCTTCTTCCAACAGCAAACTAAGCATGGGATGTCCGCTAGCTCGTCAAGAGTCCGACACAAGTACAGCGTCGGAGCGAAGTGATGCAGCAGGGACTGAAACGCCGATGCGAGCGCACCACTGAATGCTGGCGTTGGTTGCGCTGTGGGCTACCACTGCATACGACGGTCGCACAGTTGACATATGCGGTAGAGCTTCCAGGCCATGACGAAATTTCTCTAAGTGGCATTGGTTCAATGCTCCAAACACACGCGTATACTCACGCACACGCACTAGGCGACTTCCGCGCTACCTGTGCTAACCAAGAACACGCTGTCAGCGCCCGCTCATTTGGCGCATATGACATGAAAAGGCGCAGTGGCGCCGCGAGATATCATAGCGACTGTCCGTGTCGTCTTGGGCTGCCGAGAGAGCAGGAGCGGCCTCTCGGTCGTGTCTCTAGAGTATATTCTCGTTCACTGTATGCTCGACCATAAAGTGCATCACATCTAAAATCATTTACCCTTCATCGTAACATTTTCAAGACCAGTTTTTCGAAAATGTCGTGCCATCAGTCGTGCATTCGATTACCTATAGCAAAGTGCATTCGATCACCTATAGCCTGGGACAATTCCTACTCGAGGACTGCCGTCATGCTGTCTGATGGTGCAATGTGCAATAACATTGAACGATTAGTGAAAAAGAGTCGTAAATATTTGTTTTTATAAAGTGAGAAGGTCTGATGACCACGAGTATTAGGCGATTTGGTGTGCTCATTAATTTACACTGCTACACCTTCGCACAAAGGGTGTTCAAGTATAGAAAGGTTCTATGGGAGGAGGAGAGGTCAACCGCAATATCCTATGCGTGCGTGTATATATATATATATATATATATATATATATATATATATATATATATATATATAGAGAGAGAGAGAGAGAGAGAGAGAGAGAGACAGACAGACAGACAGAGAAGGAAGCCAAGGAACGTATAAGGGTAGTTATTAGACCCAATTGTAATGTAAACGTCAAGAAAAAAAAAGTGGGTGAAAAGATAACTCGCCGTGGAAAAGAAACAAACCGGCGGCCATTAAATAACACGTCTAATGTTCAACCACTGAGCTACCATGGAGCTATCTCCCCAGACACCTCATTGGGTACATATGTGAATTTTAAATGTGGGAGTGTCAGTCAGTGCCACTCTAAAGCAAAAGGGTGATGAAAGGGTGTATGGTTCGTTCTTTTGGGGACGAATTGGACTGCCACACAATTAATAATTTTAAGAACTAACGGCACCGGGTCTAACAGTTAGTCCCCACAAACGAGCTCAAGGGACTAACATTTAATCCTCACACTTACACCTTAGTGAGTAACCGTTAGTCCCACAGTTCACCTCAAAAGACTAACATTTATTTCTCACATTTACACCTTACCCAGCAACCGTTAGTCCTCACAGTTGCAGCTCACCGGACGAACGGTTGATCAACTCAAATACTCCAATCGGATGCAGTTTTTAACTCCAGTTCAAACATAGTTTTTTCCTTTTCCGCCAGGCCTAGTACTTTTTCGCCTGTTTTTCTGCGCAGTCAGCAACAAATAGCGCAGAAAAGAACACACGAAAAAGTAGGTAGCCACCTATGTGTAACTGCTTTCGTAGCCACAGCAATAACAAAAAAAATGTGAGACATATAATTTTTTTTACTTTTCTACGTTCATAGAAGTGTCTTCATTCTTTTAAGTGAATTCATGGTGAAGCGTACAAGTCCAGTCTCTTTCTGATATCTTATTTGCTCCTTGTGGAGCTGCTCTGACGGAAGCAATAGATGACAGGTATTGCAGACGCCAGTGCACGCAGCCTTCAGCCTGTTGTGTTTCCACGACTGTACGTACAATAAAAATAGTTAAAATTGTTAGTAAAACTTGACAAAATATGAAGATGCACTCATATCACAAGTACGTGCAATATAAAAACATGTTTGCAAAATATGACACAAAATTAAGTTCGCCTTCACATATCGCACAGTCCTTCTGAAGCTACTATGACGAAAGAGATGGATAACAGGCATCGCACCCGCCAGCGCACACAGCCTTCAGCACGGTCTGTGCCCACGGCTGCATAATAAGTATATAAAATAGTGAGTCACGCATGACAGAGGGTGAATACGAATGCACATGCGAAATACGTGCAAGTTGAACTAAAACATACGTGAGATGTGACATGCTAATAATTTCACCGCGATGTCACACAACGTCAGACTCATTTCGATCCCCGTAGCGCCGCAGCTTAGGAGCGGTGGCCACAGCCACAACTCCGTGAAACACTGTGCCGCAACAGGTCGGCGAGTCCTAAGCGAGCGACGTTGTTCAGCTCGAGGAAGCGAACACGAGACCAAACACGGCGCTGCGCGTGGAGTGTCTGCCGCCAGCGCACTTTAAACAGGAAAGTGAGCGTACGCTTGGCCGCCGCCACGAACAGCACCATGCTGGTTTGGAGCTAGCGCCGAAGAAATTGGTGGTAATGCGGCTCCTTTCCACAAACTGGAGCAAGTTCTGCGTGCATACACGAGTCCGCTGCCGCGGCCAACGGACGGTGCCGAGCTGGTTCCTACCGACTGACGGGAAAGCCAACTGTAATAGCGACCAATTTTCACTGACTTTAGACGCTAGCCTAAGGCCCGCCAGCCCGTGCTGATGCACTTACAACGCGTGATATACTACAACCAAGCTCGTTACGAGAATCCACAACGTGCTTTCGGCGAATCCGAACACAGCGACGAAGTCTCAACCCAATATCGTCAGCCCGGAGCTTATCGCAGCGACAAAGACAGGCGAGCTCTTGATGAGCGAGTGTACGGGAGGCCGACGGCAATGGCGGTTGCAAAGCACAGGCGAACGCAGACGCCCATGCTGACCTTCGCGGTGCATTTCGTGCGTGCGATATACAACGTGACTGAGCCCGTTGCCGACAAGCGTGATCCGTATCGCACACGTGACAAGTAGAGTAGAATAAAGAATGATAACCCACTTGCGAAAGAATCCAGCACTGATTTCTGCTTTGAGTCGGACTGAAGCATATATCGGATAGGCCTGCTGTCCTCTCGGCCACAATTTTGGCCTTCCCAACTGTTGCTGTCGTGTGTTCGTCGTGACATTATTGAAGCCAGAGATATAGAGCGTGGCGTGGTGACGTGTCGAGCCTTGCTCCGGACTTCATGGGTGCAGAGAAACGTAAAAGCAGCAGCCCACGCTAATCCAAGCGTACGCACAAGCACCACGTCGTAATTCCTAGATCGTCGAATTCAGGCGCCCGTGGTCGAGCACTCCGAGCGCGACGCAACGCGAACACTCGCCATCAAAATACGGGGAAATCTGAGCCAGGAGAAGAAGAGGACGGCTAGTGACCTTGGCAACGCATTGCGCGCTGCCTGCATTCCCTGTGCGGTTCATCCCTTTGGAGCGTGTTTGAAAACTAAGTGGTTTGCACGCGGCACGCTTCCCTGTGTGGTTGCTCTTCAACGCTCTGTCCGTTCATCGCGCGCGCCTATTAAGCTCCATTACTCCTTTTTTAGGTAATTTGGCCTTAGAGTGTAGCCATGGCTGAGAGTGTGGCACACTCTTGATGAGCCTGTTTGGCGTCACGTAGCAGCTCAACCTATTACTAACTGGCAGTGAACCAATAGTCCCTCGTATACAACCTTATCGCACCAAGTCTGCCAGTACGAGACCCTGGTTAATAAATGAGGGAAGAAAGTGTATAATTATGGGCTCCTTTTTGTCAAAACACGGGAGGATGAGCCCCCTTGAGTATACACTTCTTTCCCATATATGTATAATAAATATTGTTACAAGAAATTTCTTTAATATTATATTTAGAACGCACAGAACTCGACGAGCAAGATGGCGCTAGTTCAGCATCAAACGAAACTGACTTCGTCCTTCTCTTTCATACAGCTGTGTTTAGCGGCTGTTAGGTATCATAACCCCCGGCGGTAGAAGCACCGTCCCGGTGCTAAATCTACGCATAACATGTCGAAGGGAGGTAATATGGCTTTAGCCGAGCCACTTCAACGGAGTCGCTCGAAGCTGACAATGACTTTGTTTGACTGGTTGGAACAATCTCGTATGTGACGTCTGTCACTTGTCGAACGATATGGAATGGTCCAGTGTAGGGCGACAACATTTTTTCAGACAGTCCCACACGCCGAGTAGGTGACCAGAGGAGCACGAGAGAACTTGGGGAAAAGTGCACGTCACTATAGTGAGAATTGTAAAGCTGTTTTTGATGCGCCTGCGAAGCCTGTTGACGTTTGCGGGTGACTTGGCACGGGTGGTCGGCGCGGGCAATGGCTACCTCGGCATATTCAGTGGCCACAGGTAGCAAAGTGTCTGAGGGTAGAGTTGGGTCCCGGCTATATAGGGGCTGGAAGGTTGAATAGCCGGCAGTGTTGCGACGAGATGAATTGTAGGTGACCGTCACATACGGCAAATGAATGTCCCCATCCTGATGGTCTGGCGCAACGTATTTAGCAAGCATATCGATTAGGGTCCTGCTGAGGCGCTCCGTGTGGCCGATTTGCTGGGGATGATACGAAGTAGTAAATTTATGCTTGGTATGGCAAGACTTAAGGATTTCATGAATGACAGCTGATAAGAACGTGCGGGCACGGTCGGTGAGAAGTTGGCGGGGAGCACCATGCACTAATATTATGTCATACAGCAGAAAGTCCGCAACGTCGGTAGCGCAACTGGTCGGGAGTTCTCGTGTGATTGCGTACAGCGTCGCGTAGTCTGTGGTAACAGCATTCCATTTATTTCCGGCTGTGGAGAGTGGAAAAGGGCCCAACAGGTCGAGGCCAACTCGAAAGAAAGGTTCAGTGGGAACGTTGATCGGCTGAAGAAACCCGGCCTGTATGTCAGATGGCGTTTTGCGACGCTGACAGGGCTCACAAGTGGCGACATAGCGTCGAACAGAGCGGGCCAGTCCAGGCCAAAAAAGCGACGTCGTATCCAATCGTATGTGCGAGAAATGCCCAATTGACCCGCCATGGGAGCGTCAAGAAGTTGATGCAGGAAAGTGGAATGCAGGTGCGCTGGGATGACAGGAAGTAAGTCTGATCTGAGGGAATCAAGGCTACGGCAATATAGTATCCCGTCTTTCACCAAAAACATTTGTAGGGACGGGTTGCCACGCGTTGACTCCAGTTTGTCATTCATGGCTCGTAAAGAAGCATCCCGACGTTTCTCTTCGCCAATGTTCAATATCTTTGACACGAAAAAAAATCATCCATGATAGCTTCAGTATCGGTTGCTTCGTCAACAGGGTAGCGGCATAAACGATACGCATCTTGATGTGATCACCCTGTTCTATACGTTACAGAGAACGTGTATTCTTGAAGGCCTAGGACCCAACGAGCGAAACGTCCTGTGGGGTCCTTCAGGGAGGCTAGCCAGCAGAGCGCGTGACGATCCGTGACAACACAGAATGAGCACCCGTACAGGTATAGACGAAACTTGGCGACTGCCCATATAAGGGCGAGGCCTCATGCTCCGTGATGAAATAGTTGCGCTCGGCTGGAGATAGCAGTCGACTTGTGTAGGCGATAACACGGTCGTGTCCGCGTTGTTGCTGCAATAGCACAGAACCTATGCCGTGTCCACTGGCGTCCATGTGAACCTCGGTTGGGGCTAATGGATCAAATTGAGCCAAGATTGGGGGCGTTGTAAGCAGTGTCGTAAGTTGGCAAAACGATGACGCTTGGTCAAGGTCCCAAAAAACGAGGCGTCTTTTTTCACGAGGTCTGTGAGGGGCGTGCAATGGTCGAAAAGTCCTTAACAAAGCGTCTGATATATGAGCACAACTCCACAAAACTGGGGACATCCTGTGTGGTCCTCGGAACGGGAAAGTTCGTGACTGCGCGAATTTTTTCTGGATCTGAACGCACGCTTTGGGCATCAACTAGGTGACCGAGCACGGAAATTTGACGACGAGCGAAGTGGCACTTGGAGGTGTTGAGCTGGAGTCCGGCTCGACGAAAAACGTCTAGAATAGCTGACAAACGATCGAGATGTGAGTCAAATGTGGGTGAAAAGACAATAACATCGTCAAGGTAACACAAGCAGGTGCACCATTTCAACCCTCGGAGCAATGAGTACATCATTCTTTCAAATGTGGCTGGCGCATTGCTGAGACCAAAGGGCATCACCTTGAATTAATAAAGGCCTTCAGGAGTGAGGAATGCGGTCTTCTCACGGTCCATCTCGCTGACGGCTATCTGCCAGTATCCTGACCGAAGGTGAATAGTTCAGAAATAAGTGGCACCGTACAGGCAGTCGAGGGCGTCATCGATGCGAGGTAAAGGATAAACGTCTCTTTTTGTAATTTCATTGAGGAGATGGTAATCGACACAAAAGTGTCATGTTTCATCCTTCTTTTTATAAAGGACGACTGGAGAAGCCCAGGGGCTTCATGAAGGCTGGATAATGTTTTTCGCAAGCATTTTGCCGCCTTCATGTTGTAATATTGTACGCTCCGATGCGGAGACATGGTAGGGGCGTCGGTGAATGGGAGTTGCAAGGCCAGTATTTATGCGATGAGTGAAAATGGTCTTTTGGCTTAAAGAGTTGCTGGCAAAGTCAAAATTGCTACGATAGCCCTCAAGAACGTGGCAAAGCGCTGCAGCTTCCTCAGACGTGAGTTTCGATGACACCATTTGCTCAATGTTAGCGCCCCAAGAACTTGATGAAGTAGAACCACTGAATGAACTGCAGCAATCGCCAACTCTGAAGGGCTCGACATGGTCATCTTGGAGAGCGGTAATTTCTGCCAGGGAGATACCCTGTGGTAGAACTTGGGTGGTGACTGAGAAGTTCACTGGTGAAAGGAAGGTGCGGTTTCTCGTAATTGTCAGAATCATATGCGGCACAGCAACCCCATGCATAAGCATCACGAAAGTAATCGGGGCCACCATGTAATCACCCTCAGGTACTCGCGGCGTGGAGGATAAGTTGACATGTGTGACAGAGTTAGGTGAGAGGCACGTGAAATCAATGCAGCAGTGGCTGGTTTGCGATGGGCTGATGTCACAAAATGAGCGCTCAAAAAAGGGCGCACCGCCTAATTCTCGCGACGAAGCGCCGAGAGGTCAACGATAAAAAAAAGAGAACAACCATCAAAAGACTCCCCGAGCGCACGTCCTTCTCCCCTCGGAAGCGTAGGTTCGCCGCCGAACCTCTTCTCATCGGCGGCCGAGCAAGCCCGAGAACGTTCTCGGTGGAAAGGGGCGTGGTGATGCAGGGTTGCGTCATCCGTCGCGGATGGCACTCGTACCGTCTCGCCCTTTCCCCCAGCCTTCGCTGCGCATTGCGCCGACGAAATGATGAGAATTTTCTGGATTCTCGCGCGGAAGATATTTAACCGAGCAGCGGAGATGGGAGATCAGAAGAAGACGGAAGGTAGCGCCAAAGCGCGTAGGGTATTCCGCCGTGCAGTCGGCGAAGGTTTTGTCCGTAGTGACAAAGCAGAAGAAGAAGAAAGTATGCGCCTGAGTGCGTAGGGTGTTCCGCCTTGTGGGTGAAGCCTTTTGTCTTCCGTGACAAAGGAGGAGAAGAAGAGGATTTCCACCTGAGGGCTGAAGACTCGAGCTACAGGCAAGAGTGTGTGTCTACCGCTATCGAGCGAAGACGCGTGGCAACAGCTGCGTGCGTGAAGCCGACGTGTTTCCGGCGAAGACGTTTGGAGCCTGCAGAGCGGCCAATTGACGACGCGAGGTTTTCTGGAAGAAAATCTTCGGAGGCAGCGGAGCGACAACAACACGGGACTTTTGAGTGAGTGATTCTCGGAGATGTATCATTCAGACTTTTGTTCCAAGAACTTTGGACTGAATAAGTTTTCTAACTCTTTAGTCTTTAAGTGTCTTGGTTGTTCGATGCATGCGACTGCATTGTAGTGCGTATTGTTGTTTGTGTCCGTTGTTTCGAGTGTGGCTGATTGTACTGTGTAGTACGTTGTTTGAATGGTGACATATTGTATTAAACTATTGTCGAGTGTGGATACTTGTGTATCGTTTTGATCTGCCATAACTAAAAATATAATTTTGTTCTGTTTATGAGCTCTCGGCTCTGACTTGTTCTTTGGGCCACAGCCGGTGACCGCTGGCGCGCAAAATAGGACCACTTCTAAATTGTCCCCGCTTTCATGGTGCGGTTTGGGGGGCCAACACTTCGGCCCTTGAAATTTGCCCGGCGATCGCCTCCCGAATTAACGGGACCTGTGACAGCTGGTCGGGTCGGAAAGGAGAGGTAAATCGAGATGGAGAGAGCCAGCTGAACAATCTATGAGGGCAGAGTGCGTGGCTAGAATATCCATACCAAGAATGAGTTCATGAGGACAATGTTCGATAACTGCGAAAAGAACGACAGTGCTTCTCTCCCCAACAGACACTCGCCCAGAGCATATGCCGAGATTTGCGGCAGTTCCACCATCGGCGACTCGTACAGCTCGGTTGAGGGTCGGCATGACAACTTTTTTAAGTCGGTGGCGAAGGTTAGCACTCATAATGGACACATGCGCGCCAGTATCTATCAATGCACTGAAACGAACATTGTCGAGAGTAACGTCCAAAAGGTTCCGGTTCGTCGTTAACGTTTTTGGATGATTTCCCACAAAAGTCGTCAATGCAGCTTCACCTACAGAAGCTGCACGGCCTAGTTTTCCGGTCGGAGGTGCTGCGAATAGGTCGGGAGGCAGCACGGCGTTGCGGGAGTGACCGGCACTGACGACGAGGAGGCGATGGTGACTGGTCATAGAGAGGTCTGCTCAGAGGTGCTGCAGGAGCGGAAAATGTGGCCAGCGTTGATGTAGAAAGTGATGGGGACGACTGGCGGACAGAAGAGGCGTGATACTGAGATTCAAAATGGGGCGCTGGAGCCCAGCGGCTGCGGCAGTGACGTGCGATGTGACCAACGCGTCGACAGTTAAAACATATGGGCCTATCATAAAGGGTACGCCATTCGGACGAAGTAAGTTGTATGCGAGGATCAGAAGGGTGACGATAAGAAGGCTCAGCAGAGTATACGGCAGGAACAAGTTGTAGGCCGACATTCGATGGCTCTTGACGAACGACGGTTTGTATCAAAGAGATCGAGGTCAGGGAAGGCACAGGCGTCGGTAATGGCGAGGCTACCGGTTGTGCTGCCTCGACCTCTTGACGAATGATGCGTGTGAGGTTGTCACATCGAGGGGCCTGGTGGAAGGCGTCGTCAGACGAAGAAGTGGCCGCTGTGTTCGGAAGACGTACAATGCTTTGGGCTACGTGGCGGGATTTAGCTTGTTCGAGACGTCGGCATTCTTTAAAGTAGGTGTCGATGCTCGAGACGTTGTTGAAAACCAACAGGTCGAAAGCATCATCGGCAATGCCTTTCAAGACGTGGTTAACCTTTTCGTCTTCCGATATGCACTGGTCGGCCTTGGAACGAAGGGCCGAGACGTCAAGATTGTAGGAGACGTAGAATTAGGTAGAAGACTGGGGCCGTGTGGCAAGAGTCTTCTTCGCAGTGACCTGACGACCAGATAAATCGCCAAACAGGTCGCGTATCTTCTCTTTGAAGAGATTCCAGCGCGTTATGTCGGCTTCGTGGCTTTCAAACCATGTTCGGGGAGTTCCATCCAGGCAGAAAAACACATTGGCGAGCATAAGCGTGGGATCCCAGTGGTGAGTAGCACTGACGTGCTCGGTCCGGTTCAGCCAAGTGTCAAGATCGATTGTACCATTACTGGATAAAGTGCCGGGATCCCGGAGGTGCGGAAGTGTGACGTAGGTGGTGGCTTCGACTGATGCGGGTGGCGTAGAGAAAGTGCCAGCAGTCGAAGCAGTCGAAAGGTCGCCGATGGTGCGACCACTGCGCGTCTCCATTGAGGTACGGGGGTCGTCCACGTCCACCAATAAAGTTAAGAATAACTTCTTTAATAATCTATTTAGAACGCACAGAACAAGACGAGCAAGATGGCGCCAGTCCAGCTTCCAACAAAACTCACCTCCTGTGTCTCTGCTTTTGTTGCCCGTTAATTGAGCTTCATTTGATCAAGTATGCTCATCCATATAACTGTCATCGTTTCAAGGGAGTTTTCAGTATTCAGCCCACTCGCATGGGTGTAGCTTCATCCAACACCCATAGTTTAGGGGTGTTCATAAACTTCTAATAAAGTAGGGTGTAACGTTTCTTTACACCCTAAGGTTTCAGGGTGTTTCTAAACACCCTACTGTTTAGGGTGTTTCTAGACACACTAAAAGGGTGTTGCCCATGGGACAAAACAAGTGTACCCTTATGGGTGTAAAAATATTTAGAGTGTAGGTATACCGAGCGATGTTGCCGGCGATGGTAACAAGTTTTCGGTCCTTTATCAAATGATTCAAACTGGTCTCGTATCCTAAAAATAAAGGATGTTTGCTAATAGAATCGACATTTATATTCTATATTTGATAATATCTGAAAAATTTTGTAGGTTGACTTGCCGGAATAATTTATGACAATATAAAACTTGCCTAACGAATATAAATACGTTATGCTGTTGTTGTGCGCGATTAAAACAGGAGCTTTATGTTCTGAAGTTAGAATATTAAAAGTGAACTTGTAATGATGCGTTTTTATACTCGTGGTAGCCCATGGTACCTTTACTATTGTGTTTAAGCGCGTGTTTCATGAACGGTTCTTCAGTATTTATGGCGTATATCATATCAAAGAAGTTAAACCCATGTATTCCGCTTACAATATACTCTGCCATCTTCAATGGGGGTAGCATGTCAACTACACTGAAAGGAGCGACATGATTGCAGAGATAATCAAAAATGTCACACACCGAAACACTACCAGTATGTAACGCCTGACATAAGCGATTGCAGACATCATTAACGGCAGCATCATTACGATGTTATTCTCGAATAGATATTTGTAATCGTCGTCGTCGGGATTCTAATGTTTCAATAAATATATCACCGCTAAATCGTGGTGTTGTATTACTTTATTCGTGTTGTCCGTCATCAAAACTCGAAAAATTTTGGAGCCTTTCTTGTAATGCTCGGAGGGTAACACAAACCATTAGCCGTCGGTAATTTGGTCGGGTGTGGGATAGGGAATATAAACGTAACCGATTGGATGGATGTACACACGAACCGCATCTTGCGGTTTGTTGTTGCCTGGGGGTAGGGCGCCCAATAATTTAATCGATCCGTAATACCGGGATTGTCGAGTTTACACTTCTCCTTGCACTTGTGTACGTACCCCGAGCCTTTCCATCACTTTTTTATCGCGTCGAAATAAAACGATACCACTGCTTTCGCCATTTTCGTTTTTTTCCTTTTCTTGTCTTTCTTTTTTCTTTTCTTTTATTTTTCTTTTTTCCTTTTCCCTTTTACGTACGACACAGTATCTGTCGGCGCTTACTGTGGTGGTAATACAACGACGGCAAGTGAAAGCCTCGATCTTTAGAAGAAAATGGGTGCACGTTAAAGAACCCCAGATGGTCAAAATTTCCGGAGCCCTCCACTACGGCGTCTCTCATAATCATATGGTGGTTTTGGGACGTTAAACCGCACAAACCAATCAATCAATCTTTAGAAGCGAATTTGGCTTCAGCACGAGTTTCGTACGTGGTTGCTAACATCTTCTCGTACGCCTCATTCATACGTCGTCATCATCTACATTTTCGCCGTAATTCTCGACCGTTATCAAGTTGGTGGTATTATTCATTTTAACTTCCAATAGTTCAATGACGTGTGCCAGGAAGTGTAATAATTCGTAGGCCGTCATGTGCAATTCTTCGGTCGGTGGATCTTTCTTATCTGGCGTTACGGTAATCGTCGATGCAAAGTTGGTCTCGGTTACTGCACTGAAGTTTTTGCGGGATTCAACGACGTAACAACACTGTCGATCTCCAGAAATTTCGTCAAAATGTCTTGTATTGTAAAGGTATTCTTTACGGTGCAGCCGGGAAGGCATTGTGTTATACAACCGGGTGATTTTTTTAATGTTTTTAATCCTAGGGTACTATATACGAGCCATTTGGAAACGTTTTCGAATCTAGTTTCTCTAACTTTTCTGCCGTTGAAATACCATTTCATTTCATACAGCGGAATCGTCAAATCTTCCGCGGCTTTGCCAAATACGGGTACACCGAGGGGCATGAGTATTACGCTCTATAAAGAATGAAGAAATTCTCGTGGACGTTAAATTGTTTCAATATCCGATAATGGATTCGCGATTCAATATACTTGTTTATACGTGATACTTCGTTATTGTATCGCCGTCGAGGTGAACGGCGCCGGGCATTGCGTCTTTATTGTTTTAGTACAGAGTATTACCATCCTCGTAAGGCTGTTCGACCGTTAAGTGTAGTCATAAAATTTTAAGTTGAATAATGAATTTGTAAAATGGCGCTGGACATTCTTTGAGCGTTCGAGCCACGAATCCATTTTTTGTTTTATAAAAAACTATTCATTCATTTATTATTTTTTATTATCGACACACAGCATGCATATCTTCATCACCGTCATCGGTTTCTTCCTTCACTCTCTTTCCTGTTCGGCGGAGGAATGGCACAAGGTGGTGGTGCCATACCATTTCAAAAACAGTTGGCGTCTAGAACAGGCGTTTGGCGGAGACGTACACCTAATGGTCACGGACGCCACCAACGCACTCAACTTTCTCTTTCTTCGAAACATCTTGTTGGTCCCGGTGGCAGACAGTGCAGGGGCCAATATCGTCATCGGAGACGACGTCACCTCGCATCTGTGCCATAGAGCAACGCCGCAATACTGGGGAGGAACGAAAAAGTCGGTGTTCTCGATACCCTGTAACTACAGGAGTCAATACGTGGGCCTAGTGAC